>NW_027496247.1:0-208601 GCF_021521415.1 Bidens hawaiensis | reverse complement strand
TATATCAAGGACAAGAAGTCCTCTATGAAGCCTTGCCTTACAAGGTCTGAAACCTCACCGACCGGTATCGGAGAAGTAACTACCAAAGGTAACAAGGGGTATTATATTATATATATGTTGTACCACCATAAATAAGTATTAATAAGACCATATGAACTAATTATAATGAAAGATTAAACTCAGTTTGACTTTTGGAAGTCAAACACTCAAGAACACTAAAAATAACAACCTTGAATCTTTGATGTTTGAGAGAGTTTTGGGAGTATGAGCAAGTGTAAAATGAAGGAGATAGTGGTGTATATATAGGGTAATGTTGGTGGTCAAATATGGGTGTGAAACACAAGAGTTTTCATGCAAAAAGGGTCAAGACAAGACACAAGACAACAAAAATCGTCCAAAAAAACGTGCAGACTACTCTAGGTGTCGCGCGACTACCTTCCTTTCCCTGACCACGCAGCGCGGCGTGCCCAGGGGGGTTGGCCCAGCTCGTCTGGTGTGGTTCGTTATGCGTCCGGAAGTTCGTTTTTGATGTATTTTGATCGTTTTAAAGCCGTTTTCGAATCCGCAAAAAGGGTTTTTCAAATTGAACAAATGTGAATGATTTAGTAACATAAAATCCAATATTTTATATATTTGAAAAGTTCGGGATATAAATCGGGTCGGTTTACATGATAAACGAGTACACAAACGAATACAAATAGGACCCGAAATTGACGAATGTCACACTCGTCGCTCCACATATGGATATTCTATATTCTTGGGTTGAAACCTCATCTCATGGAGTGCAAAGAAACAACCTACGATCTCCCGGTCTAGTTGTGAATCCGAATATCGGGCCATGGCCAATACTTCTGCCGAAATTATTTTGATTACGCACTTACTGCGTGAGCTTCATGCTTTACCTCCGGATCGTCCAACCATTTTATGTGACAATCGGAGTGCTTTATTTCTCACTCAAAATCCAGTCTCCCACAAACGTGCTAAACATATTGACTTAGATTATCACTTTATTCATGAACTTGTCTATTCGGGGAAACTACACACTAAGTTTATACCAACTAAGCTTCAGGTGGCAAATATATTCACTAAAAGTTTGCCTCGCTCGCAGCTTGAATTCTTTCAAAGAAAGCTTTGTCTTGGACCGCCACCGTCTCGCTTGAGGGAGAATATTAAACCTACAACCCTTTAGTTTCCCTTACTTAATGTTCATTTATGTATTTCATTAATTATTGTATTTACTCTTTGTAATTATATTTGTATAAATATATGTCTCCATTCATTTGTGGAGATAAGGAAATACAATTATCTCAATATTTATAGTGTTTTCCAACTTTTGGTTGAAAACTTGGGATTTATTTTTCTCAACTATTTCAAGTTATTACATAAAACATATTTTGAAAAACAAGTATAAAATTTAATTGTTTAAACCAGCAAATTAAGCTAATTAATATGCTATAGGTTGATCAAAACACGATTCATTTTGGTTAATGTATTCGTGAGTTCGACTGATCCAAACTTGTTTATACTAAATCCAAACTTTTTCATGTAAAATTCTTGATATCATTTTGCTAACTCAAATGCAGTTCCAATTTTCCATGTCCTATTATCCCGGGAATATCTTGAGTTCTAGTTTTTTTTATTTGAAAAGCCAATTTAATTCAAACCAAAAGAATTACCACTTACAAGATAAAAATAGTCCAAAACCAAACAAAAGCAAAAACAAAAACAAGAAACAAAATCAAAACATGCATCTAATTAAATTGGAAAATTCACAAAGTTTAACTGGCTCCATTTTTCCCACTCTAAGCACGTTCTTTTGCTTCTTAATTTGCTTCACCCGTATGAAGGATGCAGAGTTGATGTCGCTCACCAACTTTGATAATACAAATGGAATATTATTACAAATACAATCGTTTCTAAATAGTCATATCATCCAACAAGTTATCGCCGATATAGCTTGCACCGCAAGACACAACTCCTTGTTCTTTATGTTCTTACTTGGATATTCAAGAATTTCTTCCACTGAATCGTAACTTGTTGGATTCAAATTCATTCTTTCCAAATTTTCTTTTATTATTCATAATAACAATTTATATAATATTAATGCATGTGATTCATAAGTTTTCTTAGAATTATTAAATACTTGATCTGCATCAATGAAATACTTAATCCGCATTAATTAAAGGCAAAAACTTACGTAACTTTTAATTCTAGTTGAGCTTGCCAAATAATTGAACTCGTGGTTTAGCTGTTTGTGATCCAGATCGATCACAATGCTCCTTCAAACAAAGTCAACGATCTCTCTCACCTTCTTTGTATATATATAAAATTATAAATACATACACATATACATAAGAGATATATTTGTGTGTGTAATCTATTAGTGATGGGTTTGGAATTGAAGGAGGATGTTGGTGTGCAATTGTTGTTATTTTGTGTGCACTTGTGTCAAGAACAACATCAAATGGTGGTGACAAGTGCAACTTGTACCAAGGAAGTTGGGTGTACGATGAGTCGTATCCTATGTATGATTCATCGAAATGTACGCACATGCAAAAGGAATACGACTGCGTCAAATATGGTCGCCCGGATCGAAGCTACCTAAAGTACCGATGACAGCCCGACCATTGCAACTTGCCGAGGTATGTATCCAAGCCTTCTCTCCCCATACATACATTTATTCATACACATATATAAAATACACGCACGAGCGGAACCAAGTGGTCAAGAGTGTCCACTGACGTCATCAGAACTTTTTGGACATTTATGAATCATAAAATTGCGGTTTTTTTTATATGATGACCCGACTAAAAGATTTTGGTTCCGTAACTAAATACACAGAAATAGTGTTGAGGCTAAGATTTGAGACTTTAAGAATAAATTTAGTTTGAACCAACGTTTTAGTTGTGTCAATTGCTTAGGAGATCTACAATCTGTTTGGAGCTAGTGTCACAATATTCATGTGTGATGGTTATGCCAAAACTCTTTATATTGTTTGCGTTGTCTAAAATGAGTACAAACAAGACAACAACTTTTTCTTGGACAAAATGAATATCATTCTCAATATCTTTCTACATCAATGGAATAAAGGGTAATTGAAAGGTGTATCTCGTTAACATTACAATGTAACTCAAGTTACATATTATGAAGCAAACTTAATTTCTGTTAGTCTATTCACTATCTTAAGATATCCAACCTTAACTCTTGATTTGGAGATACTAACTTAACATTTCGATAACCAAAATCTTGACATGCTACTCACTCTACATCAATAAGTTGTTAGATACACAGAATTGTGGTCCATTATTTATCCTACCCTAGTTTAGGAATGACATGCTTGAGAGAATATAAGTGTGACACTTGTGGATTATGTGTGTATAAACATATATAGTAGATTGAGGATCCTTGTTTATGATCTTAGTCGGCTATAATTTCCTTGCTTTAACTGAAAAACTTTTAGTTACTAACCAATCCCAAAAACTGTCTTGAAAAATAATGCTACAAATTAAAAAATTTTCAAACTACAATAAGTTCAAAATGCCATGAATATCACATACACACCATAATCACTATCATAAGTCGTCAATAGGATAGATCAAGGCCAATATGGTAGGTTGAACAAGGGATGAAAAGACACATAACTATATATTAGAATATTAAGGGAGTGTTTGGGATTCCTTATTTTTACCCCCTTAATTCCTTATAACTTATAGCAATAAGTTATAAGTTACAATTTTGTAACTTATCAATTTATCCTCTCATATAATAACTAATCCCAAACACTTTTTTTGAACATTTTATAAGTTATAAGGAGTTAAAAATAAGGAATCCCAAACACCCCTTATGTAGTTTTTTTAAAGTTACATTATATTATTATCAATATATAGGGTTAGGTTAAAATACAAAGTAAACAAAAAATGAGAAGTGTGAGAAGTAATCCATTGATCTTTAATTTGAATAGTTGTGATTAATTTGAGAATAAAAAAAATGAGAAGTGTGAGAAGTAGTCCTTTGATCTCTAATTTGAATAGTTGTGATTAATTTGAGAATAAAAAAATGATAGAAAGCCCATATATGGAATAATCTATATTTGTTGACATTCTCTCTCCACATGCAAATCACATGTCAATTCTAGCATCATTTTAAAACTTCGATAATTTTTTTATACGGCAATTTTTTTAACAAAACAATTCACTATAATAACAAGCATTTTTTTATCTTTAATATAAGTATCATATCGTTGTAAAGAAAATTAAAAGAAAATTAATGGGTTTTTATACATTGTGTTATTGGTTTGCCATTGTGTTTTTTTTTAATTGAGTTTTCTGCATTGTGTTGTAGGTTATGGTCACTTTGTTTTATAATCGTTACACATATTAAAGATTAAATTTAAAACAAAAGGTACATCATTGTGTCTTTTGCTCATCATTGTGTCTTTATGCTCATCATTTTTTCTATTATTCGTTATTATTTCTTTATACTCGTTATTGTGTTTTAGTCATTGTGTATTAATTTTAAGGTAATTGTATATTATGTATTTACCATTGTGTTTTACGTTTCAGATCATTGTGTAATAATACGTATTCACAAGTGTGTTTTACGTTTTATGTTATTGTGTAATATGTATTAAACATTGTGTTTTATGTATTAGATATTGTTTTTATTTTATCATTATATTTGCATATTAAAATTACACAACGATGTTATTTCACTATTACAATTTACAAATTTCATCACTTTTGAAAAAAGAAACACAAAGATAAGCATAAATACACAATGATAAATAGAGAGACACAAAGATGAATATAAGACACAATGATAAATAGAAAGACACAATGACGTAATTTTTTTTATTTTATAAAACAAAGTCATACTCATATTAAAGCTAAAAAAACGTTTGTTATTATGGTGAACTTTTTTTTAAATGTCATACGAAAAAATTATAAACGTTTCAAAATGATTGGGGAATTGACATGTGCTTAGCATCTGACTAGAAAAAATATGTGTTTTTCCTTAATCTTTCCTCTTTTGGTCCTCACTTAACACATGACAATCAACAATGGCTTCGCATCCTTCTCATATTTGTTAAACTTTGTAGAATAACTCAATCCATATATATATTTAGAATTAGATAAGACTCTACCTTTTAAAGGTGTGTGCATTCAAGTTTCGTGGATGTTCTTAATAAGGGCATAACTTAGGAGTATATTAGAGAGTCAGTGAGTTGTTATGAAGAAAAAAATATGAGTTTACATATAATTCATTCTTACTAATTATTGCATGCAATTTTACTTCCAGATTTGACGCCAAAATTTTTTTGAGAAAAATGAGGGGCAAGAAAATAATGTACATTGGTGATTCGATTAGCTTAAACCAATGGCAGTCGATGGTGTGCCTTCTTCATGCAGCCTTGCCACCACACTCCAATATCACAACAAAAATCGTTAACCCGATTACCACTGTAACGTTTGAGGTTATAATCAACTCTTTTTAAACTATTATTCATAATATATATTCATTCATTTCATATAACATACATGTTTTAGAAAGTTACTGAACATATATACTATTATGTCCTTTAATTTGTAGGATTTTAAAGTTTCGGTTTCGATGTTCTGGTCTGAATACTTGGTTGACATTGTGGAGGAGAATTTTGGCCGGGTTTTGAAGCTAGATTCGATCACAAGCGGAGATGTATGGAAGCGTTACGATGTTTTGATCTTTAATACGTGGCTTTGGTGGGGCCGTGCTGGAAAAAAGCAACCATACGTGTATACGTTATATGGTTGTTTACATGTGATTACATAATGGTAGATAGTTTACCAGTATTATATATAATTGATGCAGGTGGGATTATATCAAAATAGGTGCGAGTGTAAAGAAGGATATGAATCGGATGGTTGCATTTCGTGAAGCTTTAAAGACTTGGGCGAATTGGGTCGATGTGCATGTAAACACTAAGAGAACCCAAGTGTTTTTTCAAGGAGTTTCTCCATCTCATTACTAGTAATATTTTCTTACTTTCTAGTTTTTAAACGCATTATATATAAGCATATAGTACGTATACGCTTTACTATTTTCATTATTGTCTTAGCTAGAGAAAACAAGTTTCCCTAAATTCTAACATAAAGTTATTTAAAGTCTGTTAATATTTATAATAACGTCACAAACAAATTAACTGTCTTATTAATTACGAGAAAAAGATATTTAGGGTGTAAATTTCTAACATAACATGAACCTAACATGCTATCTATTGGTTTGAGTGTCTAGATGAGTTTCAGTCAAGTAGTATAAACGAGAGTTGACATGGTAGGTTTGTAGGATGGCATGTGTGTGCGTACGTATATACGCATAATTTCAAAACGCAAACTAAAATTTCATTTTATATCAACATTTAAAAGTTTGATAGCATTACTTATATATAGTTTAATATAAAAACAATAAAAAAATCAGGTTAAACATGCCGTATTCGTGTTAATCCAGAAAAACTCGTGCCATATTCAAGTTCATGTCTATGCAATGCTCAGGTAATGTGTCATGTCAGGGTTCTTCACAATATTTTGGGTTTGTATAAGATTCGACCCATTAACCCGAGGAGATGACCCGTTTAGCACCCTAGAAATGTTACAAAACAAGAAATTAAGTATATAATTTAATAAAGAATCTAAATATTTATGATTATTTTGAAGTGTTTTTTTTATCTAGATATTGAAGAAATGAATCAAAACTTGTGCAGTGGGGCAGAATGGAACGAGCCGGGTGTGACAAACTGTGCTAAAGAAACGATTCCGATAAATGAATTTATGTTCAATGGCAGCATGCCGCGTGCTGAGACGGTGATTGAAGAAGTTCTGAGTGGTATTAAAAAACCAGTGTCATTGCTCAACATAACCAGGTTGTCTCAGTTGAGAAAAGATGGACATCCAAGCAGATTCAATAGCTTTAGAGGAATGGATTGCACACATTGGTGTGTTTCTGGAGTTCCAGACACATGGAACCAGCTTCTAGCAGCTGCTCTAGTTTGAACACCTATTTTTTGGACATTATTTTGGGACTAATAATAGTTATTAGTGCAAAAACTTAAAGATACTTGGTTAGTTGGTGGTTACAACTTTTTGAAATAATGTACTGTTCTTGTAACTTGTTATTGGCTTTTAGATCGCATGAGTTGTGGATGGATGTTGGTTAAAGAAAAGCACAACCATGTCATTGTCATGTAGGTGGAGGAAAATTAACGAATTAACCCAAAAAACAAGTGTTACTAAAGCTATGTGTAGTGGAGGTACTACAAAATGGAGCGATTTGCGTCATGTAGCGCCCATTTAGCAAATGTTGGGTTTTTATTTTAAGGGTGTAACGGTGTTTTAGTCTCATATATATGTGTATATATATAGATATATCACACACACATACCATTAAAATAATAATAAATGAACAAGTAATATGGGCGACAAATAACCCCCCTCCCCCCTTGTCGCCCCTTGTCGACAAATTCACTGATATGTCTATTTGATCCAAACGCTTTGACATCAGTGGCAGAGTCAAAAATTTCTTTTCCTATGAGTTCAAGATTTTTCGGTGGTTGGATTTATTATGATTCTGCTCATAATTTCACACTTCCATCCCGAAATTACTTCCCGATACTTAGGCTTCTACCATTCACATCGTATACTTTATTAATATTTTTTTAAAGTGGTTGTGAGTGGAGTGGAGATAAAAGATAATGCTAATGTTTAGAAAAGTATTCTTTAATTAAAAATGAAAAAAACTATAGTAATTTTTTAATGTGATTTTAAGTAATTAATTGAAATGCTCTTAAAAAAATATAAACAAAATACTTGATCAAATAGCATCAAACTGATTAGGTCAACCAAAAACTAAAACTTCATACAACTAAAATCAGGATAATGTAAATAATCACAACATCAAAACTAACATTTAAGCACCAATAAAATAACTTCTAAACCATATTCAGACTTGTGTCAGGTGCTTATATAAACTCACATCTCCCTTCATATAAACAATATCAGTTTTAATTTCTTGCAATATATATTCATCAAACCACTCATTTAATACCACCCACAATATGAATCACTCGATTCCAAAGTCAACTCTAGCAATCACCACCACCAACTCCGGCGAGATTCCGGTCTACAAAATACCCAAAACACCCTCACCCACCGCCACACCCTGCCCACTCTCCGTCATCACCGGCCACACCGAATCCGTCACATGCATTGCATTATGCGGTGAATTCATCCTCACTGCTTCTCACGGTAAAGAAATCATGGTCTGGCAACAACCCGACCTCCGGCTATTCACCAAGTTCGGCCACGGCAGCGGATCGGTTAAATCGCTAATAACCATCGGCACATTAATATTCACAGCCCATCAAGATTCCAAGATTAGGGTTTGGAGGGTTTCAAGAAACCTTGACAACGTGTTTAAACTTGTGGACACACTTCCAACGACAAAAGACTATGTTAACAATGTTATGAAGAACAGTAGTTACATCCAAACAAGACGGAATCACAAGCGGTTGTGGATCGAACATGCGGACACCATTTCGTGCTTGTCGGTTTGTAACGGGTTGATCTATTCCGGTTCGTGGGACAGGACGTTAAAGATTTGGAGAGTGTCGGATTTCAAGTGTTTGGAGTCGATTAAAGCGCATGACGACGCGATAAACGCGTTGGTTTCGAGTAAAGGGGTGGTTTTTTCGGCTTCGGCGGATGGGAAGATTAAGGGTTGGGGGAGGTTGGAGAAAGAGGGTGTGCATTACTTGAAGGGGGTTGTTGAGGGTCATAAGGATGTGTCGATAAACGCGGTGGTGGTTACGGGTGATGGTAGGGTGGTTTATGGTGGTGGGTCAGATGGGTATGTGATGGGGTGGTTGGTGGATGGTTGGATTAGGGTTTTTGAAGTGGAAGCACATAAGATGTCTATTATGTGCATGTGTATGAAAGGTGATATTTTGTGTACAGGCTCAACAGATAAGAGTATTAGGGTTTGGAAAAGAGAAGTCAAAGGGTTGACTAAGATTGGTGTGATGAATGGTCATGGAGGGCCAGTTAAGTGTTTACAAGTGTCACCAAGTAGTGTTGGTGGTGGTTTTTTGGTGTATAGTGGTAGTATTGATAAGAGTATAAGGGTTTGGTGGGTTCCAAATGGTTCTAAAGTTGAGGATTTTAACTCTAAAATCACAAACACCGATATCACTTCTAGAACTTTATTCTAGTTGAGGTTTTGTAAACAATTAAATGGTTGTGTAATTTATAGTTACCATATGATAGTTTACTTCATTATTTGTTCACTTGATATATGGGAGTGTGATTTTTAATGTTGGTTTTTCATATGTTCAAGTGTTTGTGTGTCCCAATAGATTTGTTTTAATTAATAGATTTGCTTTAATTTATAGATGTTTGATCAATTGTTCCATCCCCTGAGTATCTTCAATATTTGGCTTCATTAAACTTTAATATAGCTACTTTACACAAATAAAGATGTGTACATCTCTTTTGTATCAATGTAATACAAAGCTCTGACACAACATATACCGACTTTGGCAAACTATAATGTTAAACAACTTTTTAAATGAAAATTAATTATAAATTTCATTAAAAAGTAATGTATATATAGATACATAAGGCAAAAGAGAAATAAGTTTGTACTGTTAGCCCTTTTTAAATATCAAAACTAAGTCATTTAAAAATAACATTTACATATAGTAAGGTTAATTATAATGTTACTATTCATGACCCATTGGATGTACCAATGGGCGTGATGGCCATGTGAATGTAAGTATTATTCATGATTGTGAGGACTGAGGAGCGATGGGTTTTCTTTAGAAACCCTACTATTCTATACATACCAAACCGGGTTTCCTTTAGAAATCCTACTATTCTATACATACCGAACCGCTTTAAGCCTTGGCATCACATTTTCATTATTATAAAAATTGTAACCTTGATGTATTTCAAATATAGTCAAGATTCGTTGTTTGGGCATGACTTGTGGGTTATTATTGAGTGTACGTCTCTGTTATCGTTTTACTGGAATAGGTGGTCTCGAAATTTAATATTCCATTATAGGTGCGTCTTGTGCTAATTAATACCAAAATGGCTAACCGGTGCCATGAGTTGATTTCCATGTCTCCGTTATATCTCATGTGCATACGCATGTACATGTGTTTTACATGTTTCCATTCATTGACCCACTGGTGGGGGAAGCATGAAGGTGGCGTACACCAGATATAAATCATTCAAGTAATTTAGCCTTAATAGTTGAGTATTTAAAAAATATTAAAATTTTAATATATTCAATTCATTAGTATAGATAAACTAAAAATTGTAAACATCCAATTAGTATTGAGTTGCCACTCATCATGGCTCATGCCTTGTTGCCACCAGAGAAGAAACAAGTTCAATAATTGGTAGGACTAAATGGCATGCCAAGAAGACATTATAAGTGATAAGTTATGGGTGTTGTTGAACTAAAGCTTACATATAAAATATTTATGTTCCAATTTTGACATGTTTGGTGAATGAAGACGACCGTATATATTGACTTAATCGGATTGGATTAAATTGAATACACATATGTAACATATGTTGATGAATAGGATTATTAGATACATTAAAGCTGAAATGTGGAAAATTTGTAGCATACACTAGTTTTTTTTTTTAATCGGATCAAAGAAAAGTTAGATTAACAGGAAAATGAAAAGTATGCATATGGCACCATCACACCAAATATCATTTTTATACAATAAAGGTACCCTTGTATAGATGCAAATTTTGTAACCATATTTTGCAAGTTCTTTATTAGAAAATGAAAACAAAAGAGTGTTTGTATATGTACAGCATCGACTAGAACGATGTGTTTAATAAGAAGCAGTAGATTAAATATATAACGTTTAACCAAGGATTAATATTTAGTATAATAGGCTTTGCGATCCAAAAGGGGATAGCGACGCAACTTGTTGCTTGCTTACCCATTATCCAGATGTAGCTTGTATTGTGTTAAATGTTAATAAATTATTCTAAGTATCTTAAAAAAAAAGATCCATTCTGATGTCTAAAATGTGTTACCCGCTTCCAACAATTGGATTAAGTCCTCGTAATTTCTTAAAGTTGGGGACTAAACATGCAAAATTAGCACACTATAGGGACCGTACGACAGTAACTTTTAACCCGTACACAACCAAATCGACAAGCTTGACTTCTTTACAAGACAAATTCTGTTTAAAATAATTAATCTAGAGGAGCTATTGCATATTTGCTAGTAACGTCTTGTATTAAACATGAGGTGACTCAGTAGTTGGTTTGTACCTATACCCGACTGATTAGTGATCATACCTTGGCTCATGAGTTCAAGGGTGACTCATAATGAGTCAAGTAAACTCCTAACTCGGTCAAATGAAAAAATTACCGTTTGATATAATCAAAGTAGAAATAGATGAAATAAGGGGGCTGTTTGAAGTAATCAATGTAGTAATTAGTAAAAACACAAAGCTCATAAATTTTAGATTAGCAATAAAAATGTTAAAATCTGAAAGCATAAACAAGGTCTTTTTGAGAAAAGCCAATTACCTAACTTTTTTTTATCCACACTTGTGGCCTAGTTGTAAGAGCTATAGCCTTAGGTTTCTAATCACTAGAGAAAAATCTAAGTTTGATCTTCACTTATGTCACTATTTGTGGATTTAGGCTATAAAAAATTTGAGTTAGGTCTTGTGAAAAGTTATAAGTTGGAATTCCGAGCTCACCCAGGTTTTCATTCCACTGCGTGACACGCTAGAGAGTTCTGCTCTGGTTGTGGCACAACGACTATCAAGTTGTGTAACATCCTACTTTTGATTATGAATTAATAAAATAAATTTCGTTTATTTTATAATGTGTCGTGTATCGGTTTAAATAATAAACTATAAGATGGTGGGCTTGGACTTTAGAAGATGGAATAAGAAATGGAATGGGCCTTAGATCTATGGGCTTAAGGGAGTATAAATGTAACATCATGAAAATTTCGAGTTCAAAATGTCAACTTTCCAAAGTCAAGAGACTAAAAATGCCAAATTCCAAACCTTAGGGTTTAAAGTGAAAATTCTGATTTATTGTCCTTTCGCGATACGCGACGGGACAAAAGACAAGCCCATCGCGTATCGCGATGGGGCTTGGTCAAAGCTTCTATAAGAAGTCAATAGCGATACGCGATCGCTGTTGACCTACGCGATGACGTGGTCTGACACGTTTTGACACGTGTGCCACGTGGCACACAGTGGCATCATTTGCTGCCACATGTCACCACGTGGCGACAGTGGCGCAACGCCTGCCACGTGTCGCCACGTGGCAGGTCTAGTTGGTGAATCAGCAGGCCTATATCACGCTACGCGATAGGCTAGCCCAAGGACCCATCGCGTACCGCGATGGGGTCCAAAATTTTGCCTATAAATAGCAAGGTCCGGGTCTTCACAATTCACACCTAAATTCACACACTTATCTGTCACACCCTCAAAATCCACTAACGGATTTTTACCGTCAGAGGGTGTGAACTAACAGGATCGGAATCATCAGTTATAATCAAACCATAAAAACGTTTAAATGAAAATAAGTGCGGAAGCGTAAAACCATAGAAACAATGTTACGTCACGTAGGACGATTTAAAACCAATGATAACAGTTAACAGTAAGTTTGCATAGTTAAAAGTTTTTCAAGCAATGCATGTTCCTAAACCGCGCGCCCGCCTCGGCTACCTGAGAATAACATACTAAAAGTGTCAACACAAGGTTGGTGAGTTCACAAGTTATATAAAATAAATCGTTTAGCGTTTGCGTTCAGCGTTTTGTATTACAGCGTTACAGCGTTTTGCGTTACAGCGTTACAGTGTTTTGCGTTACAGCGTTTTGCGTTACCAGATAGTGTTATGTCAATTATATATCGATAGGTAGCTAGTCTATACAACAAGTATTACTAAGTGTTCGACACCGAAGCTGACTCGTTTATTAAGTGCCTTGTCACCAGGTCCTCCAGACCATGGTACGTGTTAGCCAAAATTACACCCGCTCGACCTCCAGTCGAGTTTAGCGTTGGGTGGGGTTTGTCAAACCCAGTAGTACTACTCAACAGTGACTCGCTATTCAAAATATTAACCGGTTCGATGTGTAGGACTTCAAATGTTTCGTTTGCCACTTAGCCTTTACAAGTGATATATAATTTATAACAAAATCTTAAATGCGTTGTGGAGTATGTTATCTTCCACAAGTGAAAAGCGTTTGAAAATAGTTTAAAGAGGGGAAAGTGAAACTCACTGTTTGCGAAGAATTTCCCAAATTAAATCACCAAGATGCGCGTCACCGAAAAACTCTCTCTAGCGTTCTAAAACAATAAAGAGATTTTTCTAAGTGTCGGAATATTATTCAGGCTCTAGACCCGGCACATAATACCTATGCACATAACATGTTTCGTGTTTCGTTTGTGAATCGTGTGTGACTTAAACAAGTGTTTTTGTGACACATTACATGTGTAAGCAATCATATACGTGTCATGTGTTCATAAAGTACATCACTATCAATTATTCCCCGTAAGGGCATTTTGGTCAACAAATAACAATTAACTAGCCATTATTCCCCATGAGGGCAATTTGGTCAAATCATGGCAATCAATTAGCAATTATTCCCCGCAAGGGTATTTTGGTCAAAACAAAACAATTATATAGCAAGTATCATGTTTCGTGCATCTTTACACAACTCAGCAGCTAGTTTCACCGAGACAGAAATCCTACTAGAAAGATTGTACTATTTCACCGATCATAGCATCTCAATTAATTTACCAAAAATCATCACAGAAGCACATATGTCTTAGGTTTCCAGAACATATTTAAATATATTTTTATTCCACATAGTTTTCTCACAATCATCAAATCATTACAGCAAACTCATAACAGTCAAGTTCATGCGCAACAGAATGTTATTTGCAATTCCCGTTAAACGAAAAATCCAATAAATGCAAGACCACTTGGGTTAGGTTCCTAACTCAATAAATCAACTTCCAGAAGTGGAACCAACCCAATTGGTCTCGTAGTTCATGAGATATAACATTTACAACACAACCTAACAGCAGGTCTAACAGCTCAGCTTTACACAATGTTTTTGTAAATTCATAAAAGTTAACTTCTACTTGTCCAAAAATTTCAAGTTTATATTCTTTAGAAACTAGACTCAACCTAGTTTACTGTAGTACCAACAATCTCAACAAATTTTCATGTTTACACTTCGTTACAGTCACTTAAACATCATATACACATTCTGTCCAGAAACTGTTTGCATCCAAACTCAACATATTAACAACCTATGAACTATCATGCATTCATATGATCCTCTAAACTCCATAAACACCATCCATGCACATCAATTACATATTACATACTTGATTAGGGTTTGTGTTTGAACTCAAATCAAAGACAGAACAATCAACATGCAACAAGATCAATACTAGTTATCAATCATCATTCATTCAACAACAATCATGTTAACTTCCTACATACACATGAAATCGGCTCACTAGGGTTTGTAATTAACCCAACAAACATCAAAATCAAGTAACAAGGATGTAAAGGATGATCAATTATACCTTCCTAGCACCTAGTTCTTCAATCAAACACTTGATTTGAGGGTTTTATTTGTGATTAGAGGTGACGGCAGCCGTGTGAAGCCAAGGGAGAGAGAGACCGATCGGGATTGTTGAGGAAAAGAAAATAATAGTTAGGGTTTGGTTATTAGGTTTATTTATAATAGTCTATGTTACACTTTGGCCCCTCCACTTCTAAGTATTACTTTTCCTAGCTTTAACTAACTTGTTTACATCTTGAGTTAGCGTTTATAACCATGTTATCACATAACACATAAGTCTAACACATAATTATCACATAATTACTGTTTTGACGTTTTTCGTTTATTCATCAATCGTTTGCGTCAACTCGTTTGCGTTTCGGTGCAATTCCCGAAAGACTACACATGTAGTAAGTGTTAAGCGTAATTTAAACCCTAGTTTAAATGTAATGAAGTGTGCGTTATAGATTTAGTGATCTCAAGTTTGAATTGACGGAGTTGAGTTAACGGAGTTAACCTGAAATTGACGATTGTCACATCATTCCCATGTTAAAGAATTTTCGTCCCGAAAATTTGAGTCAAGTCGTGATGAGTGTCTGAAAGAGTAAGAAAAAAAAAATTTCAGTTTGTCATATCATCCCCTAGTAGAAAGAAATTTCGTCCCGAAATTTAATTCATACCTCCGGTGATGTCTGACGGTTTGCCGGGTTTCGCGGTTTTCTGTGTTTGGTTAGCCCTTCAAAAAGGTGAGGATACTTTTTCATCATTTGATCCTCGCCTTCCCACGTGAACTCCGGTCCACGTCTCGAGTTCCAACGAACCTTAACGATTGGAATTTTGCTGTGCTTGAGCGTCTTGGTTTCCCAATCCAAAACCTCGACTGGTTCCTCAATGAAACATAACTGTTCATCAACTTGCAGTTCCTCCAAAGGGACTACTTGGGTTTCATCGGACAGGCATTTCTTCAAATTGGACACGTGGAACACATTGTGTACGCCACCGAGTTCCGTTGGTAGGTCCAGTCGGTACGCCACCGGACCAATGCGCTCAGTTTTCCGGTAAGGACCAACATATCGTGGGTTGAGTTTGTTTCGCTTACCAAAGCGAACCACACCTTTCCAAGGTGAGACTTTGAGTAACACTCGATCGTTCACTTGAAATTCGAGGGGTTTTCGGCGCTTGTCGGCGTAACTCTTTTGGCGATCTCGTGCTGCTGCCATGCGATTTCGGATTTGAACAATCTTTTCCGAAGTTTCGAGTACCAGTTCCGGACCAATGATTTGGCTGTCACCCACCTCTGCCCAGCAGAGTGGTGATCGACACTTCCGTCCGTACAGCGCTTCAAACGGCGCTGCTTTAATACTTGCGTGGTAGCTGTTATTATACGAAAATTCTACCAAAGGTAAGTGAGGTTCCCAACTTTTTCCGAAATCCAATACGCAGGCACGCAACATATCCTCCAGGGTCTGAATAGTTCGTTCACTTTGCGCATCCGTCTGAGGATGGTATGCTGTGCTCATATCAAGACGGGTGCCTAGTGCGCTTTGCACCGACTTCCAAAAGTGCGAAGTGAAACGGGAATCTCGATCAGAAATGATTGAGACAGGCACTCCGTGTCTAGACACTACTTCCTTCATATATAAACGAGTCAGTCTTTCCATTTTGTCCGTTTCTTTAATCGCTAGGAAGTGTGCCGACTTAGTCAACCGATCAACGATCACCCAGATGGTATCGCATCCCGTCGGTGTCTTAGGTAAACCCGTGATAAAATCCATTGAGATGTGTTCCCATTTCCACATTGGGAGTTCCGGTTGTTGTAGTAAACCAGATGGTTTCTGGTATTCTATCTTGACTCTGGCACAAGTCAAGCATTTGCTCACGTAGGTGGCAATGTCGGCTTTCATGTTCGGCCACCAGTAAAGTGCCTTTAAATCATGGTACATTTTATCTGAGCCAGGGTGGATAGAATATCGGGACTTGTGAGCTTCGTCCATCACTAGAGTTCTCAACTCTCCGCAGCGTGGAACCCAAATCCGGTTCTCAAAATATCGGACCCCGTCCGATCTGGTTTCAAGTTGCTTGTTCATGCCCCGCATGAGTTCTGATGGGAGATTATCATCTTTCAAAGCTTCAAATTGCGCATCGCGAATCTGATCGGGTAAGCTGGCATGAATCGTGAGTTGCAATGCTCACACTCGTCTGGGTTTATCTGTTTCTTTTATGCTGAGGGCGTCGGCCACCACATTGGCCTTGCCAGGGTGGTACTTGATGGCACAATCATAATCTTTAAGCAGCTCGACCCAACGACGCTGTCGCATGTTCAGCTCCTTCTGATCGTAGATATGCTGGAGACTCTTGTGGTCGGTGTAAATGGTAAACTTGGTACCGTACAAGTAATGCCTCCATATCTTAAGAGCAAACACCACAGCTCCGAGTTCCAAATCATGGGTCGTGTAGTTCTTCTCGTGAACCCATAGTTGTCGAGAGGCGTAGGCTATAACCTTCTCGAGTTGCATCAGCACACAACCGAGACCTTGTATAGATGCGTCACAGTGTACCTCAAAATTTTCCGTTCCCTCGGGGAGGGCTAAAATAGGGGCTCTGCAGAGTTTGGTTTTCAATAGTTGAAAGGCGGATTCTTGCGCGTCACCCCAATTGTACTTAGTGCCTTTGTGAGTCAAAGCGGTGAGGGGTTGAGCAATCTTTGAAAATCCCTCGATGAAACGCCGGTAGTAGCCGGCCAGTCCTAGGAATTGTCGCACCTCAGTCGGAGTCTTAGGTGCTTCCCAGTTTTTGATGGCCTCTACCTTAACGGGATCGACATGGATACCATTCTCGTTGATCACATGCCCTAAAAAGTGAACCTCGTGAAGCCAAAATTCACATTTCGAGAGTTTAGCATACAGTTGTTCCTTCTTCAATAATTCCAGAATTACCCTTAGGTGCTCTTCATGGTCAGCTTCGTTTTTGGAGTAGACGAGAATATCATCGATGAATACAATCACAAACTTGTCGAGGTACGCCTTGCATACTCGATTCATGAGATCCATAAATACAGCTGGTGCGTTGGTTAGGCCAAAAGGCATAACCGAAAACTCGTAGTGACCATACCGTGTTCTGAAAGCCGTCTTTGAAATATCTTCCTCGCGCACTCTCAGTTGGTGGTAACCAGATCGCAGATCGATCTTCGAGTAGTAACTCGATCCTTGAAGCTGGTCAAACAAATCGTCAATTCGGGGTAAAGGATAACGGTTCTTGACCGTCACCTTGTTCAACTCCCGGTAGTCGATACACATGCGGAAAGTCCCGTCTTTCTTTCGGACAAACAAGACAGGGGCTCCCCATGGCGATGAGCTAGGTCGGATAAAACCCTTATCCAACAAATCTTGCAACTGAGTGGACAACTCCTGAAGTTCCGCCGGTGCGAGCCGATACGGGGCTCGTGCTATGGGTGTTGCACCGGGTGTCAACTCGATTTGGAATTCGACTTGACGAATAGGAGGGAGTCCGGGCAAATCCTCCGGGAAAACTTCCGGAAAATCTCGCACAACCGGAATATCTTCAATTCGTTTCTCCTTTGCGGGTTTCTCAACAATCTGCGCCAAAATCGCCGGATGACCCTTTCGTAGATACTTATGCGCCTTCATAAGGGTAATGACGCTGGTGGTCATGCCGCTTCTCTCACCTCGGACCGAAATGATCTCGCCAGAAGGGGTAGAAATGTGAACTATCTTGTCGTGACATATAATCTCCGCTCGATTCTCGGATAACCAGTCCATGCCGACAACGACATCGAAACTACTAAGCGTAAAAGGAATAAGGTCGATGTCAAAGACAAAACCTGACAGTTTTAACTTACATCCCGCAAGTACATGAGTCGTTACTATAGTCTTACCGTCAGCTAATTCAACAGGAAACTTAGCATCTAACGGAGTTGGAGTTAAGTCTAAGAGTTGACTAAAGGCTTTCGACACAAAACTCCTATCAGCTCCAGTGTCAAACAATACAGAAGCAAAACAATCGTTTACAGGGAACTTACCAGTCACCACGTGCGGATCATTGCGGGCTTGACCCGACCCAATTACAAACGCTCTTCCCTTGCCATTGCTTCCACCATTACTGCCACTTTCATTACCCCCATTGTTGTCATTCTGTTCAGCTTGGGGCAATCTTTTCTGAAATGACCTTCCTGCCCGCATTCAAAACATCCCTTCGTCGTCATAGGTGGCTTAGGAGCACCCTTTGTCACAAGGTCTCCTCTACATTCTTTCGCTTGGTGACCCATCTTTTCGCATCTCTGACACTTGACACGGTCACACTGGCCAACATGATGATAGTTGCACCTGTTGCACTTTGGATATTTCCCAGCATATCCGCTCGAAACCTGCCCGCTACCGTTGTTGTTGTTGTTGTGATTCTGAGTGTTAAAGCTCCGAGTGGATTCGGGCTTACGGTAGTGTTGTTGTGGTGGGAGGTTCGAGGATGAAAATCTGGTGTTGTCAAACTTCCTCTTCCCGCTGCTCGGGTTGCTGTTGCTGTTGTTGTCGTTACTCGGGTTGTCACGGGCTTTAGTGGTCGAATCCGTAGGTGGTAACGCACCTTGGGTCACAGCCTGATCCGTCAGTTTGTGAGCTAAACGGATCGCTTGTTGTATCGTGGCTGGTCTGGAAGACGTCACCATGCCCTGAATCTGCGGTGCTAACCCATCAATGTACATTTCGATCCTCTTGCTCGGCGGATCCTTCATCCGCGGACACATCACAGCCAACTCGTGAGAACGAGTAGTGTAGGCTTCGATTTCCGAACCCACCATCTTCAGTGACCAAAACTCCGACTCCAACTTTGAAATCTCTTCTCTCGGACAATACTCCTCTCGCATCATGTTTTTGAACTCCTCTCAGTTCATCGCGTTAGCCAGTTCCAATCCAAGGATCTGAACGTTCGAATTCCACCAAGTGAGGGCAGAATCCTCAAGTGTTCTAGCAGCAAATTTGACCCTACTGTCAGGGGGACAATTGCACATCTCAAATGCCGACACAACCTTCTCAGCCCAACGCAGGAAGCCTATAGCTCCCTCAGTGCCCTTAAACGTACTGGGCTTGCAGTCAAGGTAGTTCTTGAAGGTACACGTTCCACTTGGACCTCCAGCTTGATTCTGAACGTGTGCGGCTAAAGCGGCCGCCGCGTGGTCGTTCAGCAGAGTTTGGAGTTCTGCTGCAGTCCGGTTGATGTTACCACGTCCGTGTCTAGTGTTTCTTCCAGCCATCTAGGTATTATCATCCCGAGATGTCGTCGCCTGAGGACACGTCCGAGTGTGCCTCTGGCTCAGCCGGTTCTTCCTCCGGTTCCTCCTCGGGATTTTCCTCGGTTTCCCCTTCAGGCTCTGCCTCAGGTTCCGTTGCGTTCTGAGCAAGTTGCATCTGTAAGACATCGCAACGCTCTAAAGCTATTCTCGGTTCGGGTCCTTGCTTATTGGAGTTGCTCTTGCAAGTCTATCATCTCGGCTTGCATCTTCATCATAACCTTCATCTGTTGATCACTGGTCTCTTGCATTTCTTTCATTGCCGCTGCCATGCGGGCAATCTCCTCCTTAGTCTCGGTTCCGTCTTTTAACAGTCCGGAAACGTTCGCTCTCGTATAGCGCATGTAACCCACGTCACGCTCCAAGCATGAAACAACAGCTACGAGAACTCGCTCTACAGGTTCGGTTATGGGTGGTAGGGTGTTGGGGTAAGCAGGGTGGTTCGGGTGAGGTAACGGGGGAACTTGTTCGCGATAGACCATACGTCTGATCATGTTAGGGTACCATTCCCAGCTAATGTCGTTTTCGTAAATGCCTCCGGATAGGCGGTACCTCTTCGGTGCGGGAGCTTCGAGTTCCGGGACTACTCGGGGTGGTGAGGCGGTAGGTAACTGCGGTTCCTTCCCGTGAGCATGCGTCATCGAATCGGATGATGATGAGGGTGGCTTCGACATTCCTACAGGTAAGCCGTATATGCGCGCGCGTATGAGTGAAAGAGGTAAAGAGATAGGATTACAAGACTACACAAACCTATGCGGTGCGTATCATTATAACTAATGGGTCGTCGCGGTTATAGTCTAGTATGCATGCAGCTTCTAGTTCGCTATAACCACTGGCTCTGATACCAATCTGTCACACCCTCAAAATCCACTAACGGATTTTTACCGTCAGAGGGTGTGAACTAACAGGATCGGAATCATCAGTTATAATCAAACCATAAAAACGTTTAAATGAAAATAAGTGCGGAAGCGTAAAACCATAGAAACAATGTTACGTCACGCAGGACGATTTAAAACCAATGATAACAGTTAACAGTAAGTTTGCATAGTTAAAAGTTTTTCAAGCAATGCATGTTCCTAAACCGCGCGCCCGCCTCGGCTACCTGAGAATAACATACTAAAAGTGTCAACACAAGGTTGGTGAGTTCACAAGTTATATAAAATAAATCGTTTAGCGTTTGCGTTCAGCGTTTTGCGTTACAGCGTTACAGCGTTTTGCGTTACAGCGTTACAGCGTTTTGCGTTACCAGATAGTGTTATGTCAATTATATATCGATAGGTAGCTAGTCTATACAACAAGTATTACTAAGTGTTCGACACCGAAGTTGACTCGTTTATTAAGTGCCTTGTCACCAGGTCCTCCAGACCATGGTACGTGTTAGCCAAAATTACACCCGCTCGACCTCCAGTCGAGTTTAGCGTTGGGTGGGGTTTGTCAAACCCAGTAGTACTACTCAACAGTGACTCGCTATTCAAAATATTAACCGGTTCGATGTGTAGGACTTCAAATGTTTCGTTTGCCACTTAGCCTTTACAAGTGATATATAATTTATAACAAAATCTTAAATGCGTTGTGGAGTATGTTATCTTCCACAAGTGAAAAGCGTTTGAAAACAGTTTAAAGAGGGGAAAGTGAAACTCACTGTTTGCGAAGAATTTCCCAAATTAAATCACCAAGATGCGCGTCACCGAAAAACTCTCTCTAGCGTTCTAAAACAATAAAGAGATTTTTCTAAGTGTCGGAATATTATCGAGTCTCTAGACCCGGCACATAATACCTATGCACATAACATGTTTCGTGTTTCGTTTGTGAATCGTGTGTGACTTAAACAAGTGTTTTTGTGACACATTACATGTGTAAGCAATCATATACGTGTCATGTGTTCATAAAGTACATCACTATCAATTATTCCCCGTAAGGGCATTTTGGTCAACAAATAACAATTAACTAGCCATTATTCCCCATGAGGGCAATTTGGTCAAATCATGGCAATCAATTAGCAATTATTCCCCGCAAGGGTATTTTGGTCAAAACAAAACAATTATATAGCAAGTATCATGTTTCGTGCATCTTTACACAACTCAGCAGCTAGTTTCACCGAGACAGAAATCCAACTAGAAAGATTGTACTATTTCACCGATCATAGCATCTCAATTAATTTACCAAAAATCATCACAGAAGCACATATGTCTTAGGTTTCCAGAACATATTTAATTATATTTTTATTCCACAGAGTTTTCTCACAATCATCAAATCATTACAGCAAACTCATAACAGTCAAGTTCATGCGCAACAGAATGTTATTTGCAATTTCCGTTAAACGAAAAATCCAATAAATGCAAGACCACTTGGGTTAGGTTCCTAACTCAATAAATCAACTTCCAGAAGTGTAACCAACCCAATTGGTCTCGTAGTTCATGAGATATAACATTTACAACACAACCTAACAGCAGGTCTAACAGCTCAGCTTTGCACAATGTTTTTGTAAATTCATAAAAGTTAACTTCTACTTGTCCAAATATTTCAAGTTTATATTCTTTAGAAACTAGACTCAACCTAGTTTACTGTAGTACCAACAATCTCAACAAATTTTCATGTTTACACTTCGTTACAGTCACTTAAACATCATATACACATTCTGTCCAGAAACTGTTTGCATCCAAACTCAACATATTAACAACCTATGAACTATCATGCATTCATATGATCCTCTAAACTCCATAAACACCATCCATGCACATCAATTACATATTACATACTTGATTAGGGTTTGTGTTTGAACTCAAATCAAAGACAGAACAATCAACATGCAACAAGATCAATACTAGTTATCAATCATCATTCATTCAACAACAATCATGTTAACTTCCTACATACACATGAAATCGGCTCACTAGGGTTTGTAATTAACCCAACAAACATCAAAATCAAGTAACAAGGATGTAAAGGATGATCAATTATACCTTCCTAGCACCTAGTTCTTCAATCAAACACTTGATTTGAGGGTTTTATGTGTGATTAGAGGTGACGGCAGCCGTGTGAAGCCAAGGGAGAGAGAGACCGATCGGGATTGTTGAGGAAAAGAAAATAATAGTTAGGGTTTGGTTATTAGGTTTATTTATAATAGTCTATGTTACACTTTGGCCCCTCCACTTCTAAGTATTACTTTTCCTAGCTTTAACTAACTTGTTTACATCTTGAGTTAGCGTTTATAACCATGTTATCACATAAGACATAAGTCTAACACATAATTATCACATAATTACTGTTTTGACGTTTTTCGTTTATTCATCAATCGTTTGCGTCAACTCGTTTGCGTTTCGGTGCAATTCCCGAAAGACTACACATGTAGTAAGTGTTAAGCGTAATTTAAACCCTAGTTTAAATGTAATGAAGTGTGCGTTATAGATTTAGTGATCTCAAGTTTGAATTGACGGAGTTGAGTTAACGGAGTTAACCTGAAATTGACGATTGTCACATCATTCCCATGTTAAAGAATTTTCGTCCCGAAAATTTGAGTCAAGTCGTGATGAGTGTCTGAAAGAGTAAGAAAAAAAAATTTCAGTTTGTCATATCATCCCCTAGTAGAAAGAAATTTCGTCCCGAAATTTAATTCATACCTCCGGTGATGTCTGACGGTTTGCCGGGTTTCGCGGTTTTCTGTGTTTGGTTAGCCCTTCAAAAAGGTGAGGATACTTTTTCATCATTTGATCCTCGCCTTCCCACGTGAACTCCGGTCCACGTCTCGAGTTCCAACGAACCTTAACGATTGGAATTTTGCTGTGCTTGAGCGTCTTGGTTTCCCAATCCAAAACCTCGACTGGTTCCTCAATGAAACGTAACTGTTCATCAACTTGCAGTTCCTCCAAAGGGACTACTTGGGTTTCATCGGACAGTCATTTCTTCAAATTGGACACGTGGAACACATTGTGTACGCCACCGAGTTCCGTTGGTAGGTCCAGTCAGTCACGCAGGACGATTTAAAACCAATGATAACAGTTAACAGTAAGTTTGCATAGTTAAAAGTTTTTCAAGCAATGCATGTTCCTAAACCGCGCGCCCGCCTCGGCTACCTGAGAATAACATACTAAAAGTGTCAACACAAGGTTGGTGAGTTCACAAGTTATATAAAATAAATCGTTTAGCGTTTGCGTTCAGCGTTTTGCGTTACAGCGTTACAGCGTTTTGCGTTACAGCGTTACAGCGTTTTGCGTTACAGCGTTTTGCGTTACCAGATAGTGTTATGTCAATTATATATCGATAGGTAGCTAGTCTATACAACAAGTATTACTAAGTGTTCGACACCGAAGCTGACTCGTTTATTAAGTGCCTTGTCACCAGGTCCTCCAGACCATGGTACGTGTTAGCCAAAATTACACCCGCTCGACCTCCAGTCGAGTTTAGCGTTGGGTGGGGTTTGTCAAACCCAGTAGTACTACTCAACAGTGACTCGCTATTCAAAATATTAACCGGTTCGATGTGTAGGACTTCAAATGTTTCGTTTGCCACTTAGCCTTTACAAGTGATATATAATTTATAACAAAATCTTAAATGCGTTGTGGAGTATGTTATCTTCCACAAGTGAAAAGCGTTTGAAAACAGTTTAAAGAGGGGAAAGTGAAACTCACTGTTTGCGAAGAATTTCCCAAATTAAATCACCAAGATGCGCGTCACCGAAAAACTCTCTCTAGCGTTCTAAAACAATAAAGAGATTTTTCTAAGTGTCGGAATATTATCGAGTCTCTAGACCCGGCACATAATACCTATGCACATAACATGTTTCGGGTTTCGTTTGTGAATCGTGTGTGACTTAAACAAGTGTTTTTGTGACACATTACATGTGTAAGCAATCATATACGTGTCATGTGTTCATAAAGTACATCACTATCAATTATTCCCCGTAAGGGCATTTTGGTCAACAAATAACAATTTACTAGCCATTATTCCCCATGAGGGCAATTTGGTCAAATCATGGCAATCAATTAGCAATTATTCCCCGCAAGGGTATTTTGGTCAAAACAAAACAATTATTTAGCAAGTATCATGTTTCGTGCATCTTTACACAACTCAGCAGCTAGTTTCACCGAGACAGAAATCCTACTAGAAAGATTGTACTATTTCACCGATCATAGCATCTCAATTAATTTACCAAAAATCATCACAGAAGCACATATGTCTTAGGTTTCCAAAACATATTTAATTATATTTTTATTCCACATAGTTTTCTCACAATCATCAAATCATTACAGCAAACTCATAACAGTCAAGTTCATGCGCAACATAATGTTATTTGCAATTTCCGTTAAACGAAAAATCCAATAAATGCAAGACCACTTGGGTTAGGTTCCTAACTCAATAAGTCAACTTCCAGAAGTGGAAGCAACCCAATTGGTCTTGTAGTTCATGAGATATAACATTTACAACACAACCTAACAGCAGGTCTAACAGCTCAGCTTTGCACAATGTTTTTGTAAATTCATAAAAGTTAACTTCTACTTGTCCAAAAATTTCAAGTTTATATTCTTTAGAAACTAGACTCAACCTAGTTTACTGTAGTACCAACAATCTCAACAAATTTTCATGTTTACACTTCGTTACAGTCACTTAAACATCATATACACATTCTGTCCAGAAACTGTTTGCATCCAAACTCAACATATTAACAACCTATGAACTATCATGCATTCATATGATCCTCTAAACTCCATAAACACCATCCATGCACATCAATTACATATTACATACTTGATTAGGGTTTGTGTTTGAACTCAAATCAAAGACAGAACAATCAACATGCAACAAGATCAATACTAGTTATCAATCATCATTCATTCAACAACAATCATGTTAACTTCCTACATACACATGAAATCGGCTCACTAGGGTTTGTAATTAACCCAACAAACATCAAAATCAAGTAACAAGGATGTAAAGGATGATCAATTATACCTTCCTAGCACCTAGTTCTTCAATCAAACACTTGATTTGAGGGTTGTATGTGTGATTAGAGGTGACGGCAGCCGTGTGAAGCCAAGGGAGAAAGAGACCGATCGGGATTGTTGAGGACAAGAAAATAATAGTTAGGGTTTGGTTATTAGGTTTATTTATAATAGTCTATGTTACACTTTGGCCCCTCCACTTCTAAGTATTACTTTTCCTAGCTTTAACTAACTTGTTTACATCTTGAGTTAGCGTTTATAACCATGTTATCACATAAGACATAAGTCTAACACATAATTATCACATAATTACTGTTTTGACGTTTTTCGTTTATTCATCAATCGTTTGCGTCAACTCGTTTGCGTTTCAGTGCAATTCCCGAAAGACTACACATGTAGTAAGTGTTAAGCGTCATTTAAACCCTAGTTTAAATGTAATGAAGTGTGCGTTATAGATTTAGTGATCTTAAGTTTGAATTGACGGAGTTGAGTTAACGGAGTTAACCTGAAATTGACGATTGTCACATTATCTCTCTCTCTCTAATATCTCTCTACAATACCATAATTGTATACTCGATCCACCTCGATAAAACGTGCTATAATTCCTCGATTTGCGTGCCCGATTTCCTCGATTTCTGTATCGACATTTCCTCGAAGTTAGTGCCACCCTCCACCCACATCCGATCAAGAAGGCGTTTGTTGTAATGGCGATGAGTCTCGAAAGGCGTGCCGAAGAGTGTTGAAGTTGGTATTGAATAATTGGCGTACTAAGAGTTGTTCAAAACGACAAAGGAGACAAGCGGCGTTGGAGTGTTGCTCGAGTTCCTAGGGTTTCCGAAACGCCAATAAGGTTAGGCGTATGAATATAATATAAAATTATATTAAGGGCTTAAACCTTAAGTCGAGGTTATACTCGATACCTCGATAAAAGAGAAATAAACATAACAAAGAAAAGAATAAAAGAATGAGTTGTGAATATGTATATATGTGTGTAAGTATATATGTATATTCTTTGTTATGGGATTATTATTTAAGCAATAATGAGTATTCTTAAATAATAAAAGAAAAAGAATACGTTTCTTAGAGAAAATGAAACGTCGGGTTTTTATATAAACTAAAGGTTTATAATTACTTTTAAACTAAAGGTTTTCAAGTAAATTAGATGCATGAACTAAAGGTTCATCGAGGTATAGAAAAGACTAAAGGTCTTAAGCCGGATTGTATATCCGACTAACAAATGTTTATACTCGTACTATAGGTGCGAGATAAAAAGGGAAAGATCCTCGGACGGTGAGTGAAGCCGATCCCAAAGCGAAAAGGTGAATACGCCCCCAAACTTTTATAAACTTGTTTTCAAATAAATCAAAGGTGTTATATGAAAATTGTTTACACGGAACTACGTGTTCCTAAAACCGTTATAAATAAGAGTATAAGCCTAGCCCTCAGGCTGTAGTATATGTGTGTCTGGATCCTTACATATGTGGTAGTACGCGGTGGGCACATCGCACCACGCTTGGTCGTAGGACGCTTTCCTATAGGAAGCACGACCATGTGTATACTTACGGGTACTTAACTAAGTCGAACGCTGCGGTGTTTGCTGAGGTGACCTAGTGTAGAGGATCGAGTTTATAATGTGTTGTTTGACTTTGTTATTCCTAAGCCACGATGGGCCGAGACAGGCGTAGTCTCGAGGGGTAATAAAGTAAATGAAAATATTTTAGCGTCAGCGTGTTCACCAGCATTCGTTGCTGACGTATTTTATTTACATTTTGCAGGTGAACAATGATAGCGCTTGAAATGACGAAGTGCTACTAATATCCGATGGCTCAGATTTATTTTGTAAACTTAACATATTAAATGGTGGTTTGTAATTATAAACAAGTAATGTTTTGTTAACAACTTAAACGGGTATTTTACAATCCCGTCTTTTGAATATAAATATATGTTACATTTTGATCCTTAAAGTTTTATAAAGTCTTCCGCAAATTAACGCAACTCTGATTTATTTACAATTGTGGTACCAACTGTTGGTCACACTCCTAGGCCTTAGATGAGGGTGTGACAATAAATACCCCTTAAACCCTAAACCTTTCCATTTTTATCTCTACACCATAGCCTACACCATCATAAACACACACTAACATTATCCTAAAACCCGAACCAAGATCCGAAAGCGAAAACCGAGCTTGTTGGTGCTGGAAAGTCGAGACGAACCAAAACAACATCAAGACCAGCTCGTGTTCGTGAAACCGGCTCGTTTAAGGTACGTTTATGATTTGAAATCGTTCGTTTAGGTCCGAATTCATATAGATAATCTTAGATCTGTTTACATATGGTTAAAACGAACCAAACATGATGATTCTTGCTGAAAACCATCAACGATTGATTGGTTAATTTATAACATCAAGAACCCGTAACATATATGCCCAAATCTCACACCGTAAACATGAATATTTGGACGAACAAAGGGATATGGTTTGTAGGCGCTGCAATTCCGAATCCAACGATACCAGATTCGTGCGTTTTCGTTAAGTATTGAAGGTCTAATTGCAGATCTGGCTATGGTTGACCAATTTGTGTTCTTATTGATTTTGACTTTGACTCAGCTGGATAAGATTGGTGTAAGATAACGAAGTAGTTCATCAATTCGTTATACCCAGATAACGAATTAGTTCGGCCATTCGTTAAGACAAGATAACAAATTGGCTCATCCAGTTCGTTACGTCAGATAACAAATTAGGCTAACGAACTAGACAGCGAACCAGATAATGAATCAGGTGATTCGTTACTCGCCAATTCGTTAAGAATAAGGTAACGAATCAGGGCTTGTTCAGATAACGAATTGGAATGGCGAATCAGATGATGATCAGATGACGAATCAGTTAACGAACTAGATTATGAAAGTAACGAATTAGTTAACGAATTAGGCTTAATTCGTTATAGAAAATGAGTTAGCGAATTAGAAAATAACTTAAAATGTTAATGAAAAATGTGTTAAGACAGTTAATGAAAATAAAATTTTTCCAAGCTGACCTGGCAGCTTAACCCCAGCCAGGGGCTCTGCCCCTTGGACCCCGTTAGGGGCTGCCGCCCCTAGAACCCCGCCGCCAGGGGCGCTGCCCCCGGACCCCCTGTTCGTTGTGGGTTATATAAAGATAGAAATACGATATGAGTAGTAATAGTTAATTGATACATGTAATTATTATATAGTTAGCCGTGCACATCTCAAGAATGGAATAACCATAAACGGTGAACGTAATCGCATTCAGGTGAGTTTCTAGCCCCATTTCCTTGTTATGTTTTCGGGGCTGTGTGCATACTCGATGTGATAGTTAATACACTTACCTTAAATGGTAAGTGTATGCCATGTATGATTTATATGTTTATTTCATATATCTTGAATGTGAATGAAATCTTGACGGTACGTGAACGATCTTCGGATATTGACGTATCGACAAGAGAGGTATGTATATGATAGATGAATGTGTATGATATATATATGTCCAACATATGAATATGTATGAATGAGTAAAGTATGTATATGTATGTTACGGGTATGTAAAGACAGAATGTACGAAGATGAAGAAGTAAGGGATCAGAGTATCAGACCTTAATAATATATGAGATAAAAGAAAGGGATCAGACCCTAATAATATCTGAGATAGAGAAGTAAAGATGGATCAGACCCTACTAATATATGAGATAGACAAGAAAGGGATTAGACCCTAATAATATTTGAGATAGACAAAGGAAAGAGGGACCAAACCCTAATAATATATGAGATAGAAAAGGAAGGGATCAGACCCTAATAATTTTTGAGATAGAAAAGACAGTAACTATATAGTATGAAAATAATAAAGTATGAACGTATGTATGAAATTATGTAATGAAAGTAAATGAGTAAAGTAATTATTATTTATCTTCGAATGCGTAATTGAAGGTAAGTGAATGTATTGTATGATGCATGATTAACAAGAACTCACTCAGCGTAGCTGACTTTTAGTATGCACGCAGATGAGTAGAATGAGGCAGCTGGCTTCAGCGGGGCACATGACAGAAGAATAAGAGTCTGACATCTGAAGACTCAAGATATTTTATGTTTATTTATGTTTAATCTAAAAGACAAGAAAGTTTGTTAAGACATTTTTATGAAGTTATATGTAATGCTTAATGAAAGTTTTATTTTTCGCGAAAGTTTTAATTAACTATAATATTTAGAACTGTGTTTATGAGTAAATCCAACGTCCGAATGTTAGGCACCGGTAACGGGGCCTTACAAGTTGTATCCAGCGGTATGGTTAAGCCAAACTCTGAAGCCAACTTGGGCTCGGTTAAGACTTAAGACAACATAGTCTGGCCAGAATGGAACAGCGTGAGTGTCTAATTTAAGAAGCACGGTAACCTAAACACGAAAAATGTCGTCGTCCAAAAAAAGGAGAATACTCCCCCCCCCCCCCCCAAAAGTCGTTTTTAAGAAGATAGAACTTGGGCAATTTAAATGGTATGGGTAATACGTTAATACGATACCGTTTAAAATTTAAAACTGCGATAACTTTACTTTATTTAATTTCTTAAAATTGTGATCAATTTCATGAACTTTAATTGAAAAATTAATACTTTTAAATTCAATTTTCTAAGACTTTATTTACGTTATTAAAACTAAGCGCTGCCTTTCAATAAACGTGCAGTGTTTACGCCCTTGCCACACGCTCACACCAGGGTGCAATCACACGATGGATGCTCAAATCCAAACTAATCTATTTCATGGGTTATAAGTTACACTTATTTGTGACATAAGCATAAATCCTTCTTTTTCTTTGGTCACTTTCAACCCAAATATTATTGAAAAATATTACATGATATATTTTCGTCCATTTTTTTAACGACAAACGAATATTTCAAATGAGTTACTGGCTAAATTCATTACATCGGGATACAATCATCTTTTCATCCGGGAAAAATCCTCACTTAAGATCAACACTTGTGAACACTCATACGAAGGCACGATAGTGCAGTGAGATAAATCCCGTTTAATTTAAAAATCCAACTAGTGAAAACCACATATCGCATAGTCTCATCACCACTTTGGTGCCTCTCAAACTAAACGATGGGAACATGATTCGAACCTGGGTCACATGAAACACCAAGTCTTTCTCTTACCACCCCATCACCAGCTCATTGGCAATATATATCTTCCTCATAACTTACCACTCGAAAACACTTAAATGCATTTTTATACAAAATAATTTTATATTATAATGGCTCATGAGCCTATTGAAGTTCGATATGTGAAGCTCGAGCTCAAGTTTGTTTATTACTCTAGTTTAGACTTTAAAACGAGTCATCTATAGTAGCTCACGGAACATTGCATATAGTTTTCATGCCATACTTACGGTGTGTGCATATAATGTATATATGTGTTGACCCTCAGGGAGGGTAAAAGTAAAAATGCACTATATTTGACATTATTTTACTAATTTCATGAAAACAACGTTAAAAGTGGCGGGAAATTAATCATGTAGTGTCGTTGATAGCGGAAAGACAATGGTACATGCACTAGTTGGTTGGTGAGTGTTGTATGCCTTATGTCCACGGCTTTATGTAAAACTACTATTAAGTCGGGAGGTCTCACCGGAAACAACCTCTCTATTCTCACGTGTCAAGTTAACGAGTTTTGGGTTGTCGGATTGAATTGATGAACACGAACCAAAACACGACGTGTATTGCTACATATTTAATTATGTCAAAAGTCAACCCTAACTAGATCGTACTTAAAATCATGTAACATAAACGCAAGTTATACAACTCATTTATATAAACAGATCAAACAAGCTATCAACTCAAACATGTAAATCAAAAAGTAAAAGTAAATGAATAGTTGAGGGTTCACCTTAAAAAAACACAACCCAAATCCCCAATTTCATTCCTTTTGTTTTCACTGTCGTACTATATACTCTTCGAAATCTAACTTGTTCATATGTACTTGTAACCCTTAATCAGCAAAACCCATTTCAAATCAAACAAATCAAATGGGTAAGTGGAATTACCGACGAACATGGCGACCCAAAAATTATTATCGAGATCAAAGAATCCCATCTCCGCCTACCTATTACGATACCGAGTTCAAACTCAGAGGTAATTGTTTATCTAGTTTTGGTGTTCTTGATGTTAATTGCAAATGGGTGTTTATGGTTATTGATTGTTGGTTGTGGATTTGGGAATCAGGGTTTTGTTTAATTTTAAATGGGGTGGTTGTAAATATGTGAAATTACGGAAAGGCCCTTGATTGGTTGCGGTTAAGGTAGGGGTGGACAAATAAACCGGTTAATCGAAGCGACCTGAAAATCGAACAGAAACTGATTATGAAGAACCCGGTTTGGAACCGATTGAAACCGTAGATTCGGAACTGGTTTGTAATTTTCTCCACCAAAACCGGTTCCAAAATGGTAAAGCCGTACCGAAATCGATTGTAATCTGGCCAAAAAACTGGTTGCAAATCGAACCGAAACCGTTCATAAACCGGTTTTGACTTTTGTTGACCAAACCAAAACCGGTTTCAACCCAAACCGGTTTGTGCACCTCTAGTTAGAGGTAGGGGTAGAGGTGACAAATGGGTCGGGTCGGGTCAAAACGGGTTACAAAATTAGGGTTTTGGTTAGATTGTAAGTTAGTTTGGATGGGGTTATAAAGATGTGAAATTACGGAAAGGCCCTTGATTGAATGCATTTAGAGGTAGGGATGGGTCATGGGAGTGGCAAATAGGTCGGGTAGGGTCGAAACAGTTTAGGGTCGGAACGGGTTAGGGAATTAGGGTTTTGTTTAGATTGTCAGTTAGTTTGGATGGGGTTATAAAGATGTGAAATTACAGAAAGGTCCTTGATTGAATGTAGTAAGAGGTAGGGGATTAGAAATTGAGTGGCTATATGCAATAGGGATGAGCTCGGTACCATACCGGTACTGATTCTGAATTTTCTGATCTTGAATTTTTCAAAAACTTGGTACTGGTATCGTAGGCAAATTCAGTAATTACCGATACCGATCCCCATTTTCCAGGTCTCGATTTTCTTAAAAACTTGGTACCGGTATTGAAATGCTCGTTTCGGGACCGATTGGGTACCGAAATACCAGTGCTGGTTAGGCACTGGTACCGGTACCATTTTCTCATCCCTAATGATTATGCAAATATGAAGATATATAAAAAGTGGTAATAGAATGTGTAAGGTTAGTGGTTGATGTATGATATTAGGGTTTCTAGGGTTTGTAATTGAGATGTTCCTAGGGTTTGTAATTGAGATGTTCCTAGGGTTTGAAAATTGGACTTATAAACTGGTAAAGTTAGATTAGGCATTGTTGGTAATGTCTTTAACAAATGTTGATTTGTTATTTGAATAGGAGTAATACATGATAAAATGGTTAAAGTAATAATTTGAATGAAAATCGAAGTCTTGAAATGTGGTGACGATGAACGTTAGGGGGAAGATATGAAGCATACACGTGTTATTGAGGAATTCATGTTTGAACTTTTGATGGATTAATATCGAGGAAATAACCTGAAAGTTGTTTTAGTTGATGATTTTAGAAGTGTGGAATGAGTTGGAAGTTTTATATTAAGTCTCTTAAAAGCCACAAAATAGGCCTCAGACCAAAAAACAAAAGCGCAATGATAGGAAAATTATAAAATTATATGAGGTTTTATATGATTTTGACTTGGTTATGACATATGTATAATAACTGATGCTAAAGATGAAGATTGAGATTAACATAAAGAATAAGACATGTATGCTCATGAATGATGACTAATAAGATGAATTGAGTTGTGTGCGTATTCTCATGAAAGATAAATATAATGATAAAGTGAGTCGCGGGGGGTGTGTGCTCACTAAATATAAATGTTTGGACAATAAACATAAAAGACTGCACATGATATTCTAGACAATGTGCGGCTGGGTAACACAATGCGTGGCGTAGGCTGGCCCAAGGGTCATTGAAATTAAGTTACGGATTTGAGCCCCGATTTTAGAAAGGAAAATCTATATAAAGCATTTTAGGTTTGACACTTGTCTTGAAAGTGGGCTTGTGAAGCATCTGGTACTCTGGTTATAGGAAATAAATCACTTAGGTTAGCGTCCACTTTACCGTTTCTCTCTGTGGCATCTAGCACTCATTATAGTCAAGAGTGATAAACTACGAGCAATTGGCGAATTCGAATGCAATGAAGTTTGTCGAAGTCACGAAATGTCCGTCTTTTATCGCCTTTGATTATTGGGATGCCAGGCGCCACCGAGAGAAACGCAAATGGACACTAATGACTAATCAAATGATTTATTTCCTATAACCAGACGCCTCTCAAGCCCACTTTCATATCAATTGTCAAGCTCAAAATCTTTTGTATTTCTGTTTTTCTAAAACCGTGGCTCTATTTTGGTGGATGGAAAAAGACCTACCTTGATTTTGATAGCCCTTGGGCCGACTATGCTTCTAGCATTAAACACTCTTTAATGAATTTTGTGTACTATTACATTGACTTGTTGCTTTCTGTTAAATTGTCAATTCATTTTTTCGTTATTGTAATTAAACGGATAAAGAGTGATCACAATATAGAATACTTGTTCAGCCAAGGGCAGAAAGCTGTGGTTTAACGACAACAGTAAGGAGATTATTCGTATCAGATTATATGATGGATATGATGAAACGCCCTCCATGAACATTATAATGCCTTTGCGTGTTTAGATGTTTTTTTATTTAACGAGAGAGTTTGTGGAAATCATATTTTATGAACCGGTCCTAATGTTTTAAGAAAACCGATTGTCTCACTTAGCCTCATAGTTAACAAATAGCAAGTTAGAAGAGAAAGGTTTGCAATAGACTTCGGATTAATGCTCACTTTTGCTTATGAACGAGATGTAGCAACCAGACTATTTGTCTTTATTCTTAACGGTTTTTAATATTTTAGTCCCCGGAATGGGACTTCTGAGTTGCCATTATGTAAAATAAATTTTTGAACTTAGGGTGTTTTTGAAGATTAGTTAGGAAGGTCCCATATGCCATTGATTAGGGTTAGGTGTCATTAATGTTACTGTTTTGTGCTTTGTCTACCTTTTTTTGTGTTTTGTTCATTGTGTTTTGTCGATTAATACTGTTGGTATTTGGTAGACTGTAACATATTATTACCATCAGTAAAATATCTCTTTTACCATTACATTTATAATCAACACATTAGTTTATTAAATTTCAAAAAATATTGGACAAAAACTGTTTGCGAGTTCGTGCAACCCAGCCTGTGTGTTGACTCAACCCCTGTTTGACCCGTTAACCAACTTGTCCGACCAGCCCCACTTCTAAATCTAAATAATTACTTAATACATATATTTACAAGTTCTTACTAAAATGCAATGCTAATTTCCAACAGGAACCTGGAAAAACATTGACCTGCCATGGGAACAAAGATTCTGCATTTCAGTAGGGATTCCATGGGAGAAAGTAGTCAATGCTAAAGACGACTTGCAATACTATGAAAGCGTGTCAAAATGGAACGATTCAGCAGGCGAGTCATCTTTTATGGAGGCCAAAAAACGATTTTGGGCACAAATTAATAACATCCCGACCGATGACCTGCAGCCGGATCCCAACATGTATAATGAAGATATTGATTGGAATCCAGAAATCGACCGTGAATTAGTTAAGGAACTAGATTTAGCATATTTCAATCCTGATGAAGCGGAAAAATTAGCAAGTTACAATGCCACCAAGAGAAATGACGGTTTTGCCCCTGGATGCATTTTAGGATTGAACGATAACAGCGATAACAATCCTTGGGAAAGCAACAAAAACGAACGATCAAGTAAGTCTGAAAATAAGAATATTGCCGACCAGTGGGAATGGGGAATTACTCACGACGATGGAGATAAAAAAGACGTGTGTGACGGTGGTGCAAATAGCGTGTGGAATAAAAATGTTACATGGGGAAATGATGCAAGAAACGCGGGAAATAATGAAAATGCATGGGGTATTGACGTAACTAATTCGTGGCATTACAATCAATTCCGGGCTCAAAAGGAAACGGGATGGCAAAATAGTAAATATGATCACGCCAGCACTTCACGTGGGACCCGACAATATCAAGGTCCGAATAGACAAAGGGGCAACTATGGGGGTTTTGGTAGGGGGTCGGATGGTAGTTGCAGAAAACGAGAGGGTGGTCATGAGTATACGACTTACAAAAGTTACAAAAGTGCGCGAGTTCAGTCGGATGATTGCAGAGAACAGAATCCGTATAGAAGGTAAGAGACGGTTAATATGGTTGGTTTTTTTGGTGGTATATGGTTTGTGATGCATATATGAATTCAAAGAATTCTTGCCATGTGTTATCATGTGCTCCTTTTTGTTAGCTTTTGTTTTGGCAAGAAAAGGAACTGTAATATCGTTTTTGTACGCATATGCTGGTTTAATGTCGCGTTAACAGATTTTTTTACTTTTTATTTTGTAAGACGGGTTAAATATGTCGTTTAAAGAAATTACTCATCGGAGAGTTGAAGGAGCTATATGCGTACTCGCGTATGTAGCTCCATCAGTGTTCTCACTTCTCAGTCATTTGTATGTGTGTGTGTGTGTGTGTGTGTGTGTGTAAGCAAGGAAATGATTTTCGTTGCTAGCAAAGGCCGTAAATGAATAGAGCCAAGTCGAGGTCTGCCTAAGTTCGAGCTCAGTTAGGCTTATGCTTGTTTCTTATTTTATGATGTAAATGTAAATTTTTTAAGTAAATTATTATTTACATTATATAAACAACATGCTTAGAGTCACTAGGTATTTTTTAGGCTCAGGAACCTAGCGAATCTCGGTATATAAAGCTTTAGCACGTCTAAGTTCAACTTGATTCGAACTTTTGGTGAGTTGATGACACGGGTAATTAATGAACAGCTTGAGTCGTTTTCACCTCTCCTGGTAAAGCTTTTGGTCATAGGATCTATTATACATACACTTACATGTCTTGTGTATATAGACATTATAACTTCCTTGCAACTCCTTTTCAATTATTAATTTGCAATTTATTTCTTATGTTTTTTGTTAAATGTGATGCTAGGTCTTGTCTTCACATTTATTATCCTTTATAAACCGAAGGCAATGTGTTATGTCTCACTTTCAAAGGGTGCATAAAGTCAATCACTCGATTTAAAGGTATAGTCCACAATTATATGAGGTCACTAGATTGTTAGCTACTCATTTTTTTTTAACGGCCAACGAAAACATTTTATTAAAACATAACTTCCAAGGCTACAAAAAGACCGGCGTAGCAAGACGCTATAAACAGGCCAAAAAACCAAAAAAAAAAACATACCAGAGTCAAATACAACCATCCCCGTTACACTGAAAATCTAACCCAATCCGCCCATGAGATTGAAGAACCAACGTAAATCACGAGTTAGTTACACATATAATTGTCATGTGGTATGCCGTGAACGTGACAAGTTTATTTATTATATATATATATATATAGATAAATACGCATGTGTTAGGTGTCACAAATCAATTTTGTTGAATCTTATATTGGTTTGCTAATATATTTTTGGGTTAATGTCGTACTACAACGAAGCTAACTAATACTCACCTAAGGCGGACTTCATTAAGTAGTTTCTTTAAGAGTCAGAGATACAGTGTCCACTATTTAACGATTGATAACACTTTTGCTTTTTTTGTTAATTGACGTAAAAGAAAATCTGCAAAATACAAATGAAATCACCATCATACCATTTTTCCTGAAAAACAAAAAATTAATTAATTATGATCTCTATGAACAAAGTGATATATCTACAACAGTTTATAATAGTTTCTATTTTGTAATTATTTTTGTTTAAACTGCTTGTTATATATAGAGAGAGACACTATGTCCCTACATCTTCAATAATCAGCACATGAAGCCAATACTTGATGATTCACACTCACTAATAATACCTTATCATATTTCTGTATTAGTGGGTAAATTTTAGATGGTGGTTTTGAAAAATTACATTTAAATAACTTCTTTTAAATTGCTAACAAGTTATAATAAGGCAAGACTCTTGGCTTACCAGGCAAGTACTAGCTGGGTTAAGTAGTGGCGAAACTAAGACAAATTCGTAGGAAAAGGGAAAGAGAGGGAGAAGAGGGGGGGGGGGGGATGAATTATAAAAATTTTTGAACGAAAACGTGTAAATTTATACTATTGAGCAAGGGGGGCCACCATTATCCTTCGCCAATGGGGTTAAGCGTGGGGCAAGGGATGTACCGGTTAGAACAATGCACGTGATAAAAGTTATGCGGGAACCTTCTGGTGTCCCAGGTCAATTCCAACAAAGAAGAACACCATTGTTTTAGGTTTCAAACTCGGGTAAAATGGGTAGTATGGGAGGTGGCAAACCTTTTAAGTCCCGGCAACCAGTTACACTAAGCCGCTAAAAAAGTTATAATCGGTCGAGGTTTTTAAAGTAGAATTTTGTTACCTCCTGTTTTAAATTTTGTGTGAGTTTTTATAAAAGATATGTTAAAAGTTCCATATAAACAATTAAACATGATATAACAAACAAGCAACGTGTCGGATGGCTCCACATGAAATAAAATATAGGAAATAGAATAACTTCTAAAAGAAGTAGCAATCACTGTTACCGTTTAACTTATTCTAGAAGACTAGAAGATGTGATAGCTCCAGGGTGGTGGGGGTGGTAGTGGGTACGATGGGTCGGGTACGGCGGGTACCACAGTAACACCGTCATCACCTCAATTTTCTTTCTCGGGTGTTATTTTCAGGTTATACTATCCGTGACCAAAAGTAAAAAATATAGCCGTTGTAGCGGCTATATTTCCCGTTGTAGCGGTGATTGAAAAGAGTGGGCCGAGTGACACCATCATATAAGACAGTTTATGATAAACATACGTGGCAGTGTAGTCGTGCGAGATTCCGGTCATAGAATAGTTTTTTTAAGTTGAAAGGAGCACCCCTCCCCCTAATAAGTTAACAAATTATGCATAATGACTTGGCACTCATTTCTTGTAAAAATATGATACATAGCACGTTATAACATCATAACTACATCTCTCTTATTGGGTTAGTATCATGTATAACTGTTCAAAATTGATGTATTAAGTATACAAATAATGTATAAATACTTGAAAAAACATGAATCCACCCCCAAGGTCTAACACATTAGTCCGAGGGTAACGGTTAAGTATTCTACACGATGGGTTATAAAACCTTCTTGGCGCAGACAAGTGTAACCTGCAAAACAAAACACCATGAGCTCGTTACGAGGAATGGGGAGGATTCTCTCGTAACCACCCTCCGGTGTGAGAATCAGTACTTGATAGTACGAAGTAGTATAAGTTGATAGTGATAGTAGGTGAAAGTATATCCTTTACCATTGGGAGGTTTACTGGTATTTATAGCCGGAGGAGAGAGAGTGTGACAAACCACCTTGTCAGGTTTTCTACCAATAATATTCTCCACTCGTGCGGTCTTGGTGGTTAGTGGAAGTTGGTGGGCATCATGGCCTTTTGACAAGGACGTGGTTGTACTGTTTGTACCGTCCTTTATGTGTTGTCCAATCCCCATTGGTTTGGTGTTTATCCCTATGTGGGTTACCATCTTTTTGTCCCATGCTGGTGGGACCTTTGCATTACCATTCCTGAGGTGTCAGGAAAAGTTATATTGGACTACACTTTTCGCGCCATGCACTACGCCCGGCGTTAGTGATTTCCTGACGCCTAGTGTTCCGCCCAGCATATGCGGTTAGTGTTATACTTTGTCACATGGTGGGTTTCATACCCTACCTCTACAACACTGACACTCATATCTTGTGAATGTGATGCATAATATAATTAGACTATGTTGTGGTTTTGTTAGTTAAAACGTCATGTCATTGTCACGTATGTAGTAAGCTTTAATTAGCCAACACCTTAATAGGGGTGTTGTGATTTAACTAGATAATAGAGAAAAAAAAGTGATCGGATGAATTGGGATGGACCACACCTTTTTAAGCTTAAGTGGGATGGCAAGTTCATGGGGTGGGGGGGGGGACCAAGTTTGTCGCGGGGGAGGCGTTGTGGTTTAGTGGTGGATTAATGGTTGAGGTGGCATGATTGGCGCCATAATCCACCACCACAACACTTGGTCTTATAACATCACATAACTACATATCTTTTTTATATTTAGCTAGTATTGTGTAAAAATGATTATATAATCTTACTTTCTTTATTCAAAATTGATAATTTATTAAATACACCCGCACACACAGATATATATCCTAATTCAATACATAACATCACAAACGAACTCTCATTCAATTTGAAGTCTAAATAACACTTACGACAATATAGCAAACCTAATGGTTCATTCAATTCATACCTAAACACGTATGTCTCTCTTCATTTTACTATTGTAGTCATCATCACCACTGCTACCACGTACCGTCATCATCATTGCCTTCCGCAACAACCACCATCACCTCCATTCCTCCACTATTGTTGATTCCCTTTAATAGAAACATTGTATTTATATATTTATAAATGTTTGTAAATTTGTTCATGTCATGTATGATGGTGTGCATTTGAAGATTTTTCATCATCTTAAAACTTCATCCGACACCAACACAAACCATCAAAACCAAAATTCACAATTACAATATTATCAATTTCAGTACGTCTTGGATTAAGTAACCTGTGTTACATAAGCAATCTTCGGGTTTCACCTTACCCGTTATAGGCTAACGCTTCCAATCTTGATACATCAATATAGAAAGTATTTTAGTTCATCACACACGTTTACACTTTACAGATAAACAATGTTTCAACTCAGTTAGCGTTTTGAAATACCATAATTATCATTTGTATCACTTATTTAAAACCATCCTAACACAAACACCATCAAATTTTCCAAAGGAGTTTGAAAAAAAAAAAAAGAACTAGAGGGATGATGAAATGAATTAATTAAAGGTTTCAAAAAGAAAACATTTGAACATGTAATGGACCCATGAAGTGGATAAAAGAAGCCATAATAATTCACTTAAGTGTTTCTACCACCATTCCTTTTAATCCGGTTAGTTCAGCCTTTTGTCCCCAAACCCATGTGTACATATTTTACAACGACAAACATGTGTTTGGTACGCAACCATTGCGTCTAAACAACTGCTTGTTACCATTAACCACACAAGTACTGTTTCATTCATAATTCATTTTCAACTTTTTGGTTACTAGCTATTCGTTCAGTTTCGTCTAGTAATGGCTGATGATGAAAAAACTAGTAATCTAGCCTTCAATATGAACCAAATCTTTAAATAGAAAATCACCATCACCACTTTGGTGGGGTTTTTATTATGGTTTTCTTGTGGGGATCTCAGGTTTGAATCCAGACTCATATGCATACTCTGAAATATGGGCAGCATAACTGTAAGAGGGATACGGACTTGAGTAATGGGGTCGACGTGTGTAATGTCCCTTGGGAGAGAGACACCGTGACGGGTGTCTTTAAGAATAAGAAAATAAAATTATGTAAACCACAAATAGTAGTACTTGATGAATGAAAGACAAATAATTAGTGAGCCATAAATAAAAATGCATGTTATCTATCACATTTAAAGCAATAGATACAAATATAATGTGGCTTTTTTTGAACGATCAACAAACATAAAACGTCTGGGTGTTTCGTACGGGGTGACCCAATTGCAAAAGGTCACCGTCAGCTGGCCCAACCCAGCCGTACGGAGCCCTTAAGCACCTCCAAGTTAGATTCAGTTTCAGGGAAAACCCACCCGCCCGAATGCCCACTGGTGGTAAAACGCGAACGCTTTCAGGATCGAACTGGAAATCATAACGATCTCGTTCTTACTTCATTCACCCATGTTCCCTCCAAAGTGTTGTAAGTGAGAATTGAACTTGGGTCTATATTGAAAAACTCATGCTTCCTATCACTATACCACATTGAAATGGACATGTAATGCGAGAGTATGAGGTAGGAAAATAAATCATATTATATATCACATTTAAAACAGTATGTATAAGTATAACGTAGACATAATTTCGTTGTCATATCAAATGCACCGGTAGTTTTGTTTTTATCATGTATAATTCAGCTTATTAAATTTTAAATTGAATATAATATAATTTTTATTTCAACATCCATTTAGTTATAAAGTTATAAATTACTTGATTTAAAATATATAAGATTAGTTTTATAATAATATATTTCTTATATCATACTTGCTAAAATTATTCAAGAAAACTTCGTATTTCATCTAAAATAAACGCTTTCAACTTATGTAGTGTAAACTCTTATAAAATCTTTTAAAAAGCGTTAACCTTTTTAAAAGATTAACTGATCCAAATAAAACACACATAATTTGGCTACAGTTTTGTGAATTTTTTTTTCCTCATTTGACCTTAATCTAAACAATTAATAAACTATGTTATTATTAGTAAAAAAACAAATTCCTCACTATTAAGTATTACCTTTTAAATTAATCAGAATAGAGAATAATTACCAAATAGTAATTAAAATTCATATCTGTTTTGTTTATATTTCTTAATCAGAAATAAATTTAATATTCAAAAAAGTTCGAATGATTGTAATCTGAACGATTTTAATGAAATACAGTAGTTAGAAACTGTTGGGTTCCAGTGGTGATCAGTCAACGGTTTAACTTTTAAACCCAGTTTAATAAAATTAGTTTCATAATTATTAATCACATTAATAACAGAATACGCAGCGGAATATTAAAACAAGTAATCATCACTTTATGGAACCGTACAGGATCCGGTTACAAAGCCATACGAGCACAGTAATAATATACAACATATTGTTAACTACCGATGAGATAAATAATACCTCGGTTAATGATTAACCGGTTGAGACACCGAGAGTTAACGAGCGACGCTAGGTGACGATACGAAATAACCCGGTTGCGGCGGTGGTGTTCAAAACAGCAGCCGTAGAATAAGGGCAATAGCAGCAAACAGTGGCGTGTAACGGCAACGATGCTAGTCGGCTTCCTTTGGATATATTTGATTTCCTTCTGTGCGTGAGCAGAGACAACAAAGATTGGCCGGCTACTGTTCTCGTTGGATTGATTGATTCCCCACAAATCAATTGTATGTATATTATAATATATATAATAATCTCCTTGTATTTCTCTCCAAGTAATCATATATTCAACTGTATATACGTATGATTAATATTATTACTTGGATAACAATTTAGGTTCTTATTATAAATATAATACTATGAAAACAATAACCGGGCCTCAAGCCCGTATTAGTTTATTTATCCAATAAATAAACTCTATCATATTATTCGCCATTACCGGTTAACTAAATTAAGCGGATTTTATGCTCGTTACCCAAGGTTTAACTCTTACGGGTCGTAACTTGGTTGGCCGTGTTAAATTAACCGAACCGGTCCATAATTTCCAACAGTCTCCCACTTGGACGGTTTAACACTGACAGCCAGCAGTGCTCTAGCTACACATAGCTGCCCCAAACAGGTTATGATATTTTAAATTCATTAACCAAAAGATCTTGGAATACGCTATTGCAAGATAATGAACTTATGGTAATCGTTGTCATCAATCCTTTCTGTATAAGACACAAATTGAACAATGTGACATGGATTAGATTCAATCTCATATGGCGTTCAATCATTATCGTTTTCGTTCTCGAATCAAGGTTGTCCAATCAAACACACAGTAAGTTTGGGTGAGGCCTCACACTTTACCAGTTTGAATAAACGAAGGCGCCAAGATGTCTAACTATTACATATCATGTAAGAGTACAGAATCCCATCTTGATTACATACAACTCCCACTGAACTTCAGAATACTCCCAACCAATGCCTTTATGACTGGCAGTTACGCGACAGCGTGACACTGATCAAAGAATACCTTTAGTAAACGAAAGTTCGAATATGTATCTCAGGTATAAGGATACTAAATGAGCATACCAATATCAAATGCATCTTATAACTAAGATCCATGAAGATGATTTGATGCGAGTTACATCCAACATCATTCATAATGAGGTCTGTGAGTTTGGAAGTCAACCCTTTGAGTCCAAAGTCAGAATAGTCTTAATTCAGAATCGCTCCCACGAGTCTGACCGACTACGGATAATTTAGAATACAATATTCATGGATTAAACGTATTAAAAAGAACACAGTTGTATTATTCAACGTTTGCATTTAACCATTAAATCAAAAGTGAACTCAAAAGTATAACTGTTTAAATGTTCATACATCCAAATACTAAATCAAAACAAATTACTAGCTAATCTAAGACCGATAGCATCCCTGTGTTGGTCATGCTTGTCCTGAGTCATCGACTTAGTGAACGGGTCTGCTAGGTTTTGATCTGTGTCTACTTTGCTTATTATGATGTCACCCTCGTTCCAGTATCTCCCGTATGAGGTGGAACTTCCTTAGAATGTGCTTGGCTCTGTGATGAGATCTGGGCTCTTTGGCCTGAGCAATAGCACTTGTGTTATCACAGAACACCTCGATTGGTTTGCGAATACTCGGAACCACATCGAGATCGGTGATGAACTTCTTCATCCAAGCAGCCTCTTTAGCGGCATCCGATGCAGCTATATATTCGGATTCGGTGGTAGAATCCGCCACTACACTCTGCTTGGAGCTCTTCCAATAAATGGCTCCTCTATTGAGAGTGAAAACGAAACCTGACTGTGAGCGAGAATCATCTCGGTCAGTTTGAAAGCTAGCATCAGTGTAACATCTTACAGTGAGCTCCTCTTCCACTCCCCCAAACACCAAGAACATATCTTTGGTCCTATTCAAGTACCTTAGAATATTCTTTACAGCAGTCCAATGGGCAATGCCAGGACTCTGTTGAAAACGACTGGTCATGCTCAAGGCATACGAGACGTCAGGTCTAGTACACAACATAGCATACATGATAGAACCAACCACTGAAGCATTTGGAATTGCTTGCATATGCTTAGATTCAATGTCCGTTGCCGGAGATTGCGATTTGCTCAACACGGTTTCTTTAGTCATTGGAACAGCTCCTTTCTTGGAGTTTTCCATTGAGAAGCGTGCCATTACTTTGTTTATGTAAGTACTTTGACTTATCCCTAGAATCCACTTAGATCTATCTCTATAAATCTTTATTCCCAGATTATATGCGGCTTCTCCAAGATATTTCATTGCAAAACAAGATTCCAACCAGTGCTTAACTTCCTTAAGCATAGGAATGTTGTTTCCAATGATCAGTATATCATCCGCATACAAGATGAGGAATGATATAGTGCTCCCACTAGCCTTTCTATAAACACAAGGCTCATCTTCATTTTTGACAAAACCAAACTCTTTGATTTTCTCATCAAAGTGAAGATTCCAGCTTCGAGATGCTTTCTTAAGTCCATAAATGGACTTATTCAATTTGCAAACCCTATTAGGATATTTAGGATCGACAAAATCTTCAGGCTGAACCATATAAACATCTTCAGAAAGATGCCCGTTAAGAAAAGCGGTTTTGACATCCATTTGCCATATCTCGTAGTCATAGTACGCAGCTATGGCAAGCAATATCCTTATTGACTTACTCATAGCAACGGGCGAGAAGGTTTCATCATAGTCAACACCTTGAGTTTGAGTAAAACCTTTCGCGACTAGCCGTGCTTTATAGGTTTGCACATTTCCATGCATGTCGGTTTTTCTCTTGAAAATCCATTTGCTCCCTACTGCCCGACTATCGGGGGGTAGCTCAACCAAGTTCCAAACTTGGTTATCATGCATGGATTGCATCTCGACGTTCATGGCATCTTGTCATTTCTTGAATTCCGGATCCAAGATAGCAGATTTGTAGTTAGTAGGCTCGTCGCCAGACTCAGCTACTAATAAGACTTCGGGACCATCTAGATGCAATAAGTATCTAGAATTTGGTACGGGAGTCCTCCTACTTCTGCGAACGCTCGTGTTCACGTCTGATGTATCAGCAACAACAACTTGTTGATCTGACGCTCCAACTTCCTCAACGGTTGTTTGTGGTTCTTGAATTTCTTCAAGATCGACAATGTTATCTCCAGTTCCACGATTGAGAAATTTCTTCTCAAGGAAGTGGCCTTTCCTCTTGATAGAAATCGTATTTGTATCAGGATGAAAGAAGTAATAACCTCTTTGGTTATAGTATCCGACAAAAACAACTTTTACGCCGCGGGGATCAAGTTTGTCATCAGACTCACTTGAGATGTAAGCATCACATCCCCATACTCTAAGGTAAGACAATTTGGGCTTCTTTCCCTTATGTCATATCTCATATGGGGTTTTGTCTATCTTCTTAGTTGGAGCTAGATTGACAATGCGGGCGGCGGTCATAAGGGCGTAACCCCAAAAGGAGTGAGGCAAGTTAGTTCTACACATCATCGATCGAACCATGTTTAGCAAAGTTTGATTTCTCCTCTCGCTCACACCATTATGTTGGGGTGTGCTAGGTGGAGTGAGCTGTGAAACAATTCCATGCTCTTTTAGATGAGTGATAAATTCTGAGCTGAGATACTCTCCATCTCGATCTTATCGAAGCATTTTAATGGTTTTACCAAGTTGTTTTTCCACTTCGTTTTCAAACTCTTTGAACCTTTCAAAAGTTTCGTGCTTGTGTTTCATAAGATACACATAAGCGTATCGACTATAATTGTCGATAAAGGAAACGAAGTATCTTTCATGGTTTCTAGTCATGGTTCTGAAAGGTCCACATACATCAGAATGTATGAGTCCTAACAGATCACTTGCTCGTTCACTTTTATGAGTGAAGGAGTCTTTGACGAGTTTGCCAGCTAAGCAAGATTCGCAATCATCAAACGAGTCCGGTCCTGTTGATTCAATAATCCCTTCGGATTGGAGTCTTTTAACTCTTGCCTTGCTTATGTGGCTAAGTCGGCAATATCATAGAAAAGTATCATTGATGCTAGTCTTGATACGTTTTGAAAGATGATATACGTTATTATCATGTTGAACATCAATCTCATAAATACCATTTCGAGGTTTAGCCTCAAAATAAAAGATATTATTTAAGTAAGCAGAAATAGCCATGCCATTAAAAACGTACTTAAAACCTTGTTCAAGCAACAATGAAAATGAAATGATGTTTTTGGTCAAACCAGGAGCATACAAACAATTATTCAAAGGAAAAACTAGGCCAGATGGACAAGTAAAATGAAAAACTCCAGTTGCCAGAACTGGTACTCTCTTCCATCTCCAACGATGAGTTCCATGCTGCCTTTATTTAGTTTCTTCCACTTCTCAGGCTCCTGCAAGACATTAACAATGTGGAAACCACATCAGGTATCAAATACCCATGTGTTGCTAGAGACAGTGAAAAGTTCAATAACGTATATGGAAATACCTCGAGAAGAGCCTTCACCATTGGCCTTCCACTTTGCTAGCTCAGCTAGATGCTCGGGGCAGTTACGCATCCAGTTCCCCATCTTGTTGCACTTGTAGCACTGGCGCTCCTCAAGAGGCGGCGGTGGTGCCTTTGCAACTTTCTTGTTAGTGTTGGTGGCAGATTTGGCAGCAACAGTAACTTTCTTCTTGCCTTTTCCCTTATAACCCTGATTCTTGGGTTTAGGCTTCTTTACACCAGCAGATCGGATCATCAGAACTTGATTGGTCCTAGAAGGAATGTTCATCTCAGCCGTTTTGAGCATGTTGTGCAGCTCCGGCACTGTCTTTACCCAGCCGTTCATGTTGAAATTCATTACGAACTGGTCGTAAGAGCTGGGGAGAGAGTTGAGGATGAAATCCGATGCCATCTCATCAAGCATGGGATAATCAAGTTTCTTAAGCTGATCGATGTGCCCCTTCATCTTAAGAACATGCGCATTGACGGGAGACCCTTCTGCCATCTTGCAACTTATGAGTTGTTTCATGGTATCGAACCGTTCCTGACGGGCTTGTTTCTGGAACATGCCCTTGAGTTGTTCCAGCATCTCATAGGCACCAAAGTCTTCTAAGCCTTTAGCAAGCTCAGAAGTCATGGTGGCTAGCATAATACAGGAGACCTCAGCCGAGTCATCCCTATGCTTGTCAAGAGCTTTTCGAGCAGCGGCTGTTTTGTTTTCAGACTCGTTTAGAACAGGTCCATCGAGAACATACAGGCGCTTTGCCATTGTAAGAACTAGTCTTAAGTTGCGGTGCCATTCGATGAAGTTGGTACCGTTTAGCTTATCCTTCTCTAGAATAGTCTTAAGTGCGTAGGGTGTGTTATCGTTTGACGACATCTGATTAAATAAGCAAAAGTAAATTTAATTAGTATTTTCGACGTTGTAGTCCTATTATTAATGACCCAATTACATTAATGAAATAGAAGCTTGAGAATCTGGCTTCCAGTTATTAAAGGTAGTTGTAGCATATAACATTAATAAGTGGTTAAGCAGACTGACAACGATTGTCAATTGTGAATAGAGCACAACTCTCGGTTATAAGGCCTATAGAGACAACGATTGTCTGTATAGAAATGTTTAGCCTCATCTTTGCCCACTTTAAGTCTCCAGACAGCTTTAGCACGTAACAGGAGAGTAAAGTAATAGTTGTCCTAGTACAGTGACGTGTGAAAGGGCCGGATGTGTCAACGAAGCGCTTTCACCTTGATGGGATAGGCTAGAAAACAAGTGCGGTGCTTTAGCTCCAAACACTCGAAATTTTGCAGTATGCCTCAAGTGTGACTTGTAGTAGGATTGGCACAAACTATTGGTTTTATATTGGGATTAATTTTAGAATTACCAAATAGAGTAAAAGTCAAATTTTACTGTATTTATTATCGGGACAATAATGATGAACCCTTTCATCTCTCAGGACGCTTAGTTTTAAATAACCTATTAAAAACTAAGTTTTCGCGATACGTCTAACCAGTTTTAAGTTAATAGAGAACTATTAAGTTATAAGGTCTTGGAAAATCAAATTTAGTTTAATTTTGCAAAAACTTTATTGGTTAATTAAAATTTATTTTAATATATTTGATATTAGGTCGGTGATATTATAACCTATTATAATCAAGCAAGCAACCACAATAGCAAACAAGAATATGTAAATCTTAAATGGCCAAAAGGTGATTGGTCTTGCTAGAGCCTATTAGCAAGACCAATCAGGTCAAGGGGTCACAACACAAACAACCACAAGGATGGACTCCTGGTGCATCCGGTCATCTTTGCTAACTCCCACTGACTTCAAGAACTTCACGAGCTCGTCGTCGGTTTTCCTTCGGGTCTTCTTCATTACAATATTAAAAATACATATAATGAAAAACCAAACCCTATCTATTACAATCTTGAACCATCAAAGTGGCAAAAAACCATAAAATAAAACGGAAAAATAAAATACAACTTTGAACCATCCATATGGCCAAAATCAAACAACCAATCACACAAGGTCGGGCCAGATTTACATATTCAACAAATTTAAAATTGAGTAATAATTTGGTCAACTAAAATAAATAAAAATTGACCAAACCAAGATTGCTCTAAAACATATCTAGATCAAAAACTTCAACTAGCTTGAAGTTTATTATGTAGATCCGGTGAAAAGACCGGATTCGACTCGTATGTTGTAACCAAGGCTCTGATACCACTGTTGGGTTCCAGTGGTGATTAGTCAACGGTTTAACTTTTAAACCCAGTTTAATAAAATTAGTTTCATAATTATTAATCACATTAATAAAAGAATACGCAGCGGAATATTAAAACCAAGTAATCATCACTTTATGGAACCGTACAGGATCCGGTTACAAAGCCATACGAGCACAGTAATAATATACAACATATTGTTAACTACCGATGAGATAAATAATACCTCGGTTAATGATTAACCGGTTGAGACACCGAGAGTTAACGAGCGACGCTAGGTGACGATACGAAATAACCCGGTTGCGGCGGTGGTGTTCAAAACAGCAGCCGTAGAATAAGGGCAATAGCAGCAAACGGTGGCGTGTAACGGCAACGATGCTAGTCGGCTCCCTTTGGATATATTTGATTTCCTTCTGTGCGTGAGCAGAGACAACAAAGATTGGCCGGCTACTGTTCTCGTTGGATTGATTGATTCCCCACAAATCAATTGTATGTATATTATAATATATATAATAATCTCCTTATATTTCTCTCCAAGTAATCATATATTCAAATGTATATACGTATGATTGATATTATTACTTGGATAACAATTTAGGTTCTTATTATAAATATAATACTATGAAAACAATAACCGGGCCTCAAGCCCGTATTAGTTTATTTATCCAATAAATAAACTCTATCATATTATTCGCCATTACCGGTTAACTAAATTAAGCGGATTTTATGCTCGTTACCCAAGGTGTAACTCTTACGGGTCGTAACTTGGTTGGCCGTGTTAAATTAACCAAACCGGTCCATAATTTCCAACAGAAACTATATTACCTTTGATGCCACTTGACACCAGTTGTATGAGACATGCATGTAGGATAAAACCCACGTATGTCTTGAATTTAAACTGACAATCTCATAAAGAAAGCTTAGCTTTTATTTTCATTGTTAGAGCATTCCCAGCCCATTCTATATACTTTTCCCTATAATTTAGCTAAAAAACACCATTCCATATATTTATCTATCATTTTTCAAAATTCTTTCACATCCTATTCCCTATTCATATCCATAAATTAATTCTTTTTATTTTTTTCTTTTGTCTTGTTATATAGTAAATGGTGATTGGGAAATATATGACATGTTATATGGTATGGATAAAAAATGAGTCTCTATATTTATGGATTTATCTTAGTTGCCATATAACTCATCCGTATAATAGGGAATGGATTGGAGAGGTGATTTTGATGGTTTTCTTAAAATTTACCCTAAATTATATGGGTTTGACAACTTTAAAGAATAGGTTAAGAACGCTCTTATAACCAACTCGGTTTGCTTCCGATCATTTATTTATTTTTCATAAAAACAAAAACAAGAAACCAGCTCATATTCCACTACATACACACAAATACACAATCACCCATTTAAACTTTTCAACCCGAAGACAAGATCCGAATCCACCTGTCAACATGGCATTCTTGCAAACATTCTTCATCTCTTCCACTTCACTCGGACTACTCTACTCCAACTCCTTTCCATTAATAGAATTCACCAATTCCCAATAACCCAAATTCACTCCTCAATTTCACAACTAAATTAATCCTCGAAACTTGTAATCAAATCCCACCCAATCCAATCTTATTAATCTGCACCACTTTCCCAAACCACTGATGATTAAACATGCCCAAAAGAAGGTGGCTCAGTCTGATCAAGAAACTCTTTATTTCAGATTCTTGTCAAAACAGATCAAAGGTAAAAAATTTAATAAAGTTTTGATTTTTATCAAGAAAATCAAAACCCATGTTGGTTTGGGTGTATATCAAACTGGGTTGGTTTTACTCTTTGGAAAATTTTGGTTTTTATAAAGAAAATCAAAACCCATGTTGGTTTGGTTGTATATTAAACTGGGTTTGTTTTACTTTTAGGAAAAATATTATTTTTAAAAATTTAAAATTTGATTTTTTTTCAAAAACCCATGTTTGATTTGTTGTATATTAAACTGGATTTGTTTTACCTTTAGGAAAATGTTGATTTTTAAAAATTTAAACATTTGATTTTTATCAAGAAAATCAAGACCCATGTTTGTTTGGTTATATATTAAACTGGGTTTGTTTTACTTTTAGGAAAAATTTGATTTTTAAAAATTTAAACATTTGATTATTATCAAGAAAATCAAGACCCATGTTTGTTTGGTTGTATATTGAATTGGGTTTGTTTTACTTTTAGGAAAAGAAGAGAAAGGGGGTGTTTGGGAGGCCTAAATTGAAGAGATTGACATCACAACCAGCAGTTGTCGTCAGACCACAATCTGTGCCTGAAGGTGGTGGTGTTATTTTGGGCCAACAAATTGGTGAAATTAAATTGAAGGATGATGAGAATGGTGTTGCAATCAAGATTCAGACGGCGTTTAGAGGATTACTTGTATGCTTTCTTAACTCAATTTTTTTACTTTTTTTTATAAAATTTGGATGCGTTTTGCAGGTGATGTGGCGTTCGGTCAGGCCGCTTTTTTTTCTGGGGCACAAGTTTTTCTTAAAATTCTCTTTTTTTTCAGCCTTCAATCGATCCCCTAACGGCTAATATCATGATTTTGCTAATTGTTATGTTTATTGCTATAACCTTAATCGTCGCTTAAAAAAAGTAGTTTACATTCTTTAGTTCGTTAAGGCTTAAGGACATATTTTTTCTGGCTCAGCTGGGACACGTGAATTCTCAGGGACGCCGTTGGTTTTTTGATCCAAATAAAATGATAATTGATTCTGAATTGTTCATTGTTTACGATTTATTGTTTGGTTGTATATGTCGGATCTGGGTTTGTTGATTTTGTACAGCCAGAAGCCCAGAATGTAATGTTTGACTTTTGAGGTCAAAATCAGTGGCTTTCAAGAGTTTAATTAGTATGAATTTTTTTTGAATTAATAAAGTTTTTTAAAGCAAGTTGTCATAAAGTAGATCGGATACTACTTGGGAATAGAATTATGGCAAAAAAGGTAGATGAAGTGCATAAAGAATTGAATTTTAAATCTTTGAAGTTTGACCTGAAAAGTCAAGATATATAATAATAGTTTTTTTCCTGATGTTCTTGGCAAGAAAAGCTTTAAGGTCATTACCCTGAACTGAATTTGTTTATTTGGCACAGTGAGATGTAATTTTTGACTTTTAAGGTCAAATTCACTGACTTTTAAAATCTTAAAATACGACTTCTTCATAATTTAAAAAATTCGAAAACAAATTATGTGCTAGATGAATTGCATAAGTAATTGAATTTCAAAAGTTTGAAGTTTGACCTGAAAAGTCAAAAAATTTAATAATGGTTTTGAGTTTTGCCTGATGTTATAGTAAAAGAAAGCTCAATCTAAGGGCATTAATTGGAACTGAGTTTGTTTATTTGGTACGGCCAAAATGTTATCTTTGACTTTTAAGGTCAAAATCGAGGACTTTCAAGATCTTAATTCGTATGAATTCATCTAATTTTATGAAAATTCAATAGCAAATTATCATAAATTGGAAAGAATTTTGACAAAAGAGCTAGATGAACTTTATAAAGAATTGAATTACTAAAGTCAAGAGTTTGACCTGAAAAGTCAAAGCATCATATAATGGTTCTTTTTTTATGTTGTAGGCAAGAAAAGCTCTACGGGCACTAAAGGGAGTAGTGAAACTACAAGCTCTTATCCGTGGTCATTTAGTTCGACACCAAGCGGTCACAACTCTAAAACGTTTACAATCAGTCGTCAATATTCACTCGCAAGCGTGTGCTAAGAGAATCCAAGTGGCAAACAGCGGTTTTTATGATAACTATCAAGAACTTAGAGGAAAGGATATAAAGGTAATTTTAGCTTCGTGTTTTTTTACATTTGTTACCGTTAATAAATTATGTGTAATTGTGGATGAATATGTATAGATGGATATGAATAGTCAGAAGAGGTGGGACGATAGCATTTTAACAAAGGAAGAGGAGGATGCTATGTTGTTTAGTAAGAGAGTAGCGGCTATCAAGCGAGAGAGGATCAGGGAGTATGCGTTGAACCACAGAGTATGTGTTTAGTATATACTTCATGTTTATAGTTAAAGGTTTGACTTTTTAGTTCAAAAGTCAAAACACTGAATTTCAACTTTGGAAAAGTGTTTGGACGCGTGTCTTAAAAATGAGACTTATAAGAATCAGGTACAAATGATTAGGGGTAACAATTCCATACATGATATGAAGGATGAAACAAAAATAATGTGGTTTTTGGTTGCCATATCTAAACTTTTTAATGAACGGGTCGTGTTTAGGTCGACCTGTTTAATTAAAAGGGTTGTGTCCTGATTGATGCGCTTATCCCATTTATTAGTTACTACACCCCAACAAGCCATTTGACACGTTAGATAAATGAGTCGGTCATGTTTAGATCGATCTGTTTGATCAAATAGTTATTTTAGGGAATAGATTTATTTCATATTTGACTTTGACTGATATGTTTGGCTTCAAGACTCAAACAAAACATCTTAACTAATTTCTTGTTTCTTTCTCTCAGATGTCTACAGAATCCGAACAAAGCAAAGTAAACATGAAATGGCGGTACTGGTTAGAACGCTGGGTCGACACCGAACTAGCCAAACAAGGAAATCCACAAATCCTAGGAAAAAACATAGAATTCGAAAGTCAAAAAGTCAAAGTAAGGAACCTGAAGCTGACCGACACTCCAAATCATCTCCAAAAACCGACCCGTCACAGAAAACAACGGTCCATAGGAGAAGAACACTTGGGTTCACCCGTGTTACCCACTTACATGGCTGCAACCGAATCTGCACGGGCCCGAGCCCAGGCCCGAGCCCAGGCCCGATCACTGAGCTCACCACGGTTAAGACCGTTAAGTGTTGGTACTTGGTCTGCAAGTAATTCTCCATTCAAACATAAGCTGTTGTCTCCTATTTCTTCTATAAATAGCGATGCAAGCAGTCGGGTTTGGAATGCTAATGCTCGGGTTGAGTCTTCTCAGAGATCACCGAGCCTTAACGGGTTTCCGGGTCATGTGAAATCGAGCAAAGCTTCAAGGAATCTCAGCTTTAGTTCGGAATCTTCGATGCCAAATTTGGAGCAGATTGGTCTTTTGAGATGATCATATGGATTCAAGAATCAAAGATTATGATATTGGTATATATTATTATTATTATTATTATTATTATATCTAGTGACTGTTTTGTTTAATTGTGGTATTTCTCATAATTAATTTTTTGTGGATTCATGATAATTTTATAGATAATTTTTCATGAAACTGTATTAATCTTGAAGTTTAACAGTTATATGCTTAGCAATAAAAGTTTCTTTGATTTTTATTGGTTTGCCTGGACCAATGCTTTAATTTTTTGTAGATAAAAAAGCCCAATATTTATTAAGGTGTTGGCCATTTAAATTTGCATGAGGTCCAATATAGAGAAGCTATTAGAAGGAATCTTAAAGTCATGGGTAGGGGCCAACCAAGAGGATCAAATTAGTAGAATTTTATTTATATTTTTCTATAAAAATATGTTTATAAACAAAGAGGGAGTGTGGCATAGAGGTGGACAACCAGACTTGTTTGTGAACCAAAACCGGTTCTAAGCCCGTCTTGAAACCGACATGATAAAGGTCCGGTTAGGAACATGGTTTTTTTACCTGGTTTGAGAAACCGATTATGAACTGGTTTGAAACTTGTGTTTTACCGTCCGAAGAAACTAATAGTTGGAAAACGCTTAATTTTTTTAATAAAAAAATATTTTTGTTTTATCTACAACCGGTACTAGGATTTTTCCTATTCACAAACCGGTGTCCAACCTACCCATGTTTCACCCAAACCGGTTTGACTGAAACCGAAGCAGTTTTTGAAACCGAACTGGCTTCGAGAAAAAACTTAAATATGCACTTCTGGTGTAGTATGACTTCCTTTCCTAGGAAAGAGGAGACGGGTCGGATAAGGGTAAACGAGACATACCTCATTTGGGCACACTCGTATTTAGCTACTCACATAGTCACATGAAAAGATAGTTTTGCAGCACAAACACCACAATACTAAATCAAACAAAAATAGTTTTACATCATAAGCTTAGTACAAAATATGGTAAGAGCTTGCAAACTATGACAGTAATATCACATACATAACCAGTTAAGTTTGCTAATTTTCTTTTAGAATTTACAACTTTTTGGAAAAAGAAAATATATATCACCGCGTTTATTTTTGTATACACGAGAGATAGGTCAGTCACGACGGATGCAACCATCGGAGAAGACATTGCAGTTCTGCTTGTAAAGTCGACCAACCCCGAGTTCATTACCAATCTGAAGTTTAAATCCCATCAACAAGCTTCTAAGCCTAACAGCCTCTGCTTCAAGTGCAGCCTGAAGCTGCAGTTTCCGGGTCAATACCCTATTCACAGCCTGCAGTTTCTTAACTTCTTCCTCTAAGTAAACATGTTGCGCTTTCTTCTTCTCTCGGTACTTTTTTACCGCCACTCGGTTTCCTGATGGCCTCTTCGGTTTCACCGAACGATGATCACTCGTGTTTTTGTTCTTCAATGAATCTTTTCGAAGCGAATCTTCAAGCTTTGATTGCTTTACTTCTCCATCGTCCATGTTCGTATGCAGGCAACTCAAACTTAAGTTACTAATGGCAAAAATCCAAATCCTAGTACTGGGACTTATTTCTCCGGATATGTTCACCGATAAATATCACTTTATGAAGAGCATATATTCTTCACTAAGGATGATCAGTTGTCATGATCGGATGCTCGTTGAAGCGTAAAATATTCAGAAAGCAATGGATTTAGAGAGAATATGCTCTGCCATTTCTGTAATGCTCAAAAGAATCAAGAGCTAAAAAGGTATTTTATGTCTGAAAGAATTTCATATATGTTTTATATGATAAAAGTATAGATTCACACACTTGTCTCATTTGTGTAAAGATTAAAATGTCAAGTTATATTCAATGCATAAACCATTGTCTTTGTATTTGGTCTGGATCAACAGTTGTTCGATCGTCTAGATGACAGAGTATGTTATCAACTGATGTTGTGATAAACACATCACCTCAAATCTGCACACCATCATCTGTGTCAAATCATACGTGTCATATAAGGTCAGGCGGCCTGTATTACTTTTGTAGACCATCGTCCAAACTCCAGACATCATATTTATGAGACTATGCAAACAGTATAACTTTCATAGTTAAGCTTAAACTCTTATTCTATTAGTATAACACCTCGTGCGTGTGCCATATACCAGTGTTGCAAAAATCCCGACTAGTCCCCACTTCACTGACTAATTATGTGCTAATCAGCCACTTGATCGGTCAATGGTCAAATCCAGGCAAAATCATAATTAATTATACTTAATCGGCGGTTTCCAACGAGATTCCAGCCAGAATCAGCGGTTTCCAGCCAATTTCCGGCCAAAATGTGTTTGTGTATGTATAAAACTAAAAACTACATATAAAAATGTGTGCATGTATATATAAAACTGAAAATTATACATTAAATTCCGATCCGATTAATCCCTAGTCCCCACCTCACCACCCAACTAGCGACTGACGATTTTTCCAACACCGCATAATACGGCCCATATGATATGTTGAAAAGATATACGGCCAGTATAACATATCACTGACCAGTCACCGGTGTATGGACAGTATGTCTGTCAGTAACGCACATATAAGTTAGCCCACATTGTATTTACCAACAAATCATGTCATTGTTTATAAAATAAAACTATGAACTTTTAAAAAAACAATGTTACACTAAGAATTGCAGTCTATCCGATTTCTAGTAATCAATTGCATTCTATACATTTTGGCAATCAAACACTACCAATCAATTTCATTCAAGTATTCAACATTAATCTAACCCGAAGGCGGATCATTCCGCAAAAACTCATCAACCGTCACCGGAAACTCAAACACATCACCACCCGCAACAACCGCAGCTTTCGCCAATACCAAATGCTCCCGTCCACTCCTCACCAAATAATCAATCCACCCATCCAATCTCTCCACTTCCTTTTTACACTTAACCCCCTTAACTTTCACAATCTTTTCATAAAACTCCTCATCCACAACATCAGGCATATCCATCATCATCTCCGTTACCTTCTCGTCAAACTCAGTCAACTTTAAAAGCTGAATCATTGTATCAATATTCCCAACGACGTCGTTTTGGGATAATAAGTTGTGTTGGGGTTTGAGAGGAATTCGTGAGGTGGGTATTCGATGGAATTGTTGTTTAAGGTTGACGAGGTTGTTGTTGTGTTTTGGTTAAGGAAGTAGAGTGGAGAGGTGTACGAGGATTCGGTTTGTTGTTGTGTTAAGGTTTGAGGTTGTTGTACTTGTGGTGGGTTGTTTTTGTCGTCGAGTTTGAGACGTTTTTCGACTTGTTTAAGGGAAGAGAAGAAGTGGTGTTTGTGTGAAGGCTTCATTTGATCAGTGTTTGGTTGTGTAGAGGAGCGAATAATGTTATCTTAGGTTTTAAAGTGTTTAGAATGATTCGAATTTGGTTTTCGGTTCGGTTTCAAACTGTATTGAATTAGAGTTTCTGTTTTTAATATTAAAGTTTGGTTTAAACCGAATAATTGTGATTTCGGTTGAATAAATACTCCAACCAAACCAATTAACACCATGTTAAATTAACTGGGATGACTGTGGGTTTTTTGAAATTGCAAAGCCATCCATTAGTAGTAATAGAACTTTGCGCAAAGTTTCTCTCGTGTGTTTTATGAAAGAACTGGTCAAGGTAAAAACAATTATTGATCCCGATAATTTTGTTACGATAAATTGGGATAGGTCACTAATAGAGTTTCTTATTGTGTTATCAAAACAATTTACATTATAAGGTACATGATTTTTTAAAGGGGATCCACATGAATCATATTTGACTAATTTTTTGTACGTATTTGATCTAGCAAGTAATGTGGTAATTAAATGTGAGACGATTCATACATATCATGATAGCATTAGGTAAATTAGGGATGCAGCGTGCATCAGCTCATGTGTTGATTAAATGGCTAAAATTTTATAAATAACTTGAACTATCTATATTAATTGATAGTAAAATTTCAACTTTATAGATTTATCAGTCCTATATTAAATAATTAAATATCATTTTAGGACTAAACTAGCTAAGCAAAATGACATAACCAATGTATAAACACTTCAAGCGCATAATACAACCCACAATGCACAAACAGAGACAAAAATGTTAATATATAAATATAGATGGTGAATTGTTATATTGATTGAGGATGTTAATTTTGAAGATGTGGTGTCAACATATTACTATGATATGTAATTTTTATTATGTTCAATATTTGAAGTACACAAATCTTGGCATTGAGTTATTTAAGTTGATAGATTTGGGTCACCTATCTTAATTTTCATTCGTGTGACTTATGGTTTCATTTTAGTTTTCTTTTTGTAGGTGGTGTATGTTATGACTATAATTCTATAAACATAAATTTGTTTTTTGAGAATGCAGTAGAAGTATAAGACATTTAACCTCTAGGAAAATTGATACTTTTATATATAAATCAAATAAATAATTAGTTTTATACAAATAATTTAAAATTATTTTTAGAAAAATTTAAGGACAAATAATTTTAACCTTTTTCTAGAACTACAAAAAAAATGATTACTAGATAACTTTCTCATCATCAGGTTGTTCTAATCAAATGCTTCATGTTCTTTTACATAGTTGACTCTTGAAAGTCAAAAGTCAAACAAACAGATCCTATTTATTTCAAACCAAACTAACCAACACTCTACACTCTCAAACCTCTGCTTTCTAACTCACTTCCCATGGTCACCTCCAGCCCTAGCGAATCAACAATCGATCTGACTTCTGCAATCATTGCAACCACGTCATTCAGCTTGTTAATCGCTGACCCGACACCCTATTTCAAAAAAAGAAAAAAAGATTAGAAGTCAAAAACTGTGGAGGCCGAAATTTACACAAATGCCATTAAAAAATGCACTTACAACTCCTGCAGCCCCTGCTGTGATGGCCATTGGTGCGGTAACTGCACTTAATCCAGATGCACACATCACGGGAATCTTAACAGCCCGTGAAATAGAATATGCTGCTGCCAACGTTGGACTCGCCTAAGTTTTGTCATAATCAGAAGTAACAAATCAGAAACCATAGTAATCAATTTTTTCTAGACGAAATTATTTAAGATGTTTTATGCATTAAAGTCACACTTCGGGTGACTTTTGACTTATTAGCCCCGTTTTCTTTTTATCTAGGATCTGTTAGAGATAAAACATAACCGAATCAACCCATTCATAACCAAATGAGTCAAACTCGGTCAAATCTTGTTTACCTTTTCAATTAAACCAAGAACACCGGGCTTTGACGGGTTAGAGCATTTTCCTCCCTCGGTCTGAATGATGTCAGCACCTTCTTGTTCCAAAAGCTCAGCCAATTTGGTCTGTAAAAATTATTAATAACCATTGTTAACGCAATCTTAATTGTTCGTAAATACGGATCTTGATTCTTATCAAGTGAGAGGGGGGTTATTACTTGATCGGGGAGGCTTAGTGTGTGAGGTACAGTCACGGATAATGTAATCGATGGAAGAATGCTTCGGGTCTTCGTTGTTAAGTCCAATATCTAAATAAACGCATGAAAAGATTAAAATCTAATAGTAGTAACAAATAATCAAACACCAAAATTTGATTATTATTATTATTAATAATAAGATAACCAAATGCAATATCTACAAACCTGCTCGGGTGTAAAAACAATGCCCTCGTCATAAAATGAATCATAGTTTCCGATCTCCACCTGCATATAACATTTATTTATAATTAAATTGATTGGATAAGAGTTATGAACTCCAGAAAACATAGTGAAAGTTTAGGAGAATTAAGACCATTGAAGCTCCAGCTTCAACAGCAGCAAGAAACGCAGATGGATCAACCGATGACACACAAACCTGTACAATTAAACAAAAAGAAACATGATTTAGAAACCATTATATAAAGTGTTCCTTATAGAAGTCGATTTTGAATAAATTTTACCGGGAGACGGGTCAGGCTGGTGACTAGTTTGACCAACTCCGGATCACAAGCTATGTCCACATGAGTTGCTCCACCCTGTTGGCAAAAAAAGTATACTTGTGATTAAAGTAATCAATAGCCCGTAGCTGAACCAGTTGAAAAACCAATCATTCGATAATTTTTGTATAACCGATTTTTATGGTCTGGTTATGAATATATGTGTATAAATAACGCAACCGGCATTAAAATCAACCTTTATATATTTGACCCAAGATTAGTTGTCGTTTATTCTCTTTTACAAATTAAAAGAGTTACTAATAATTTATTTGACCCAAGATATATTTGGATTTTATTAACTGGTTAACTGAATCAACCGGACTATCTTTTCCATAACCTAAGTAACCAAAATGTTTATAACCGAAACTCATTCGGTTATAAAAATCCAAAAACCAAAATATCGGTTATATGTTCGGTTTTAGCTCATAACCGAACCCAACTAAACCATGCTAGTCACACATCTAAATACCACTTTATAGGTCACTCTTAGGGCCGTCTCCGAGGATTTAATACCTCGTCCAAGCCGAAATAAAAAGGCCAGTAGGCCCTAATGAGCAACAAAATATTTAAGCCACTTTTTTAAAACGACGAGTAGCGTTATAACAATCGGCCGCTATTTATTTTATTTTTTATCTAATTTTTTTAACTATCTAATTTTAGTTTGGGCTCAATAACTTAAACTTGATTAAATGAATTATAAATTAAAAAACATGCCCAATAATTATAAGATGATCAAGATCCAATCATATTTTATAAGGTTTACACTCTCGGCCGACGGTCTGGCTCGCACACGCTCCGGGACGGCCACTACTCACTCTTAAGAATGAATTTGTTTTGCTCATCACAAATTGTTACCAATAACTCAAAAAAGTCCTCAACTTTATAATATTAATAACAATGATAACAAATCTAAACATATTAAAATTAAAAAAAAAGGTAAAATAGGCCAAAAGGTTACAACCTTATCAGCAGCAGTAACAACATCAGCAACATTATTTTTGTCAAAATTCTGCAACCCTGAAATTATCTAAAAAAACCAACAATTTTATGCTCAAATTTCAAAAACCCATCAACCAAATTGTTTAAAATTAATAAAATTGGAAGTTATTATTAAGTAAGACCTTGAGTGCTCTTCTTTCATTGAATGATTTCAAGACTGTTTCTTTAGGTGGGGAAATAGAAGCTTTGGGAATGAAACAAGAATAAGAACGTTTTGGATTATGAGAATTAATGGAATTGGATTTGGGTTTCAACTGGGTGTAAGAAAGAAGAGAGTTGGGTGTGCAGATTGAAGAACTCATTGTTGGAATTGAGAGGTAAAGGATAGTGGAAGTTGAGTGCTTTATCTAAAACCCAATGATTGTAAAAGACTAGATAAATATAAGTACATAACCATTAATTATTGGATTTTTTTTAAAGTTTGATACAAAAATTTTCAAAATAGTAGCATCTGAAAAGCCAATCACATTTAGACACGTTATCATATATGGCTCAATAGGCTTCTTTTGAGCCGACACAAAGTCAAACTGTGTTGAAAGGCTGAATCGGGCAAAGTTGTTAAACACGAGAAAGCTGGTTTAGAGAATCAACATGTGTTTCTTGGTTTAAAAAAGCGTTAGGCGAGGAGAGGCGTTTTGGTTCAAAATTCCGAAGCGCTAGGCGCGAAGCGAGAGCTTCACGTATGTGAGGTGCGTAATTTAAAAATTACTAAAAACTAATTATACATGACATATTTTACTTGAAAATAAATCATAAAGATAAAACATATTTGTAAAACTAAACATTAATACTTAATGCGTAGGTTAAACATTATAAAAACATATTTAGAAGTTGCAAAACACTTCAATTCTTAGAGTAAAAAGTAAAAGGTATAGTAAAAAGTAATAATGAAGAAAAATACCTCTTGAGTCATAAACATATGTGTAATAATTAGGTGAGTTTGAACTGATTTAAAAGATGTTAGTGACAACTGAGGAGAAGATAAACTTGAAACGTCGAGAAGGTTGATATATGGAGAAGATAAACTTTGAATATGAAAATTAAAGAGTGGGTTGAATTAAATATAGAGTGATAAATATATATAATACGGTTGGGTAATGTTTTATAGATGAGCCCCAAAGATATTATTTTAAGCAGATGACCCAAACAGCTACATTTTCAATCTAATTTGGACTGAATCACATGAGGCGTTGCCTCAAGCGCCTCACGCCTCGCCAGCTAATGCGCCGCCTCAGGGCGCCTCATGTATTTTAGCGCCTTACGTAAAATAAGGTGTTTTCAAAAACGCCTCGGGCGGCTCACGTCTTAGGCGGGCGCGCCTTTTTAAACCAATATGTGTTTCCCTCATTTGTTTTTGATACATTTGGTTTTATGGCCCAGGAGGTTGTGAATTTTCTGAGCAGCGTTCAGCGTGTCGTGCATGGTACTTTTCCAGCTCCTAAGCCCTAAAGCTTCATTTTAGTAGGATTGGCTTTGATATTCAAAAGGGGGTTGCGACACAGCTTGTTGCCCGTTTGTCTGCCACTTTATTGTAATCGTTTTGAGTTTAATGAGAAATCGATTAGTTAAAAAACTAGCATGAAAAATGATGAGGCATTAACTATCATGCAACACGTGTTTTGACTCGGCTGCAGAGGAGCTAGAAGAGGGATTTATCGGTTAGACTGTAATGTGTTAAAAGCGGTCTATGAAAACTTAACCTAATACAGACACCGTAATTTTAAATTTATAAACTTAGACTCTCCTAATGCTAGATCAATAGACAGGAAACTGTACCTATCGATTGTAGTAAAGCCTAATGAAGTTCAAGATATCGAACCCCCAGGACACTGGCGACACCTAAACTAGACTCTAACTCAACTAAGCTAAGTTGCACCGACTTATTATGATTGGTGGTATTTAAAGAACAATTACGATTTCAGACTCTAACTAATCAAGCGAACTCTTAGAACACTAGGTTGAAATCAAAGACAGGGAAACACTACTCAGAATCCTACTTGTGACTAATGGATCTCTCTTGGCTATAAAAAACTATGATAGAGTCAGCAACTGCAAATAAGATACCCTTAGACAACCTAGTGGATCCCATATCATTCTCCAAATGTGACCTGAAAGGAAACCCTAATGGACGTGTAAAACTACCGGTTAGTCGGATTACATCTCGGTCTCACTAACAATACTAAAGTACAATACTGACAAGCTTACCTCTCGGTATCTCTAATCACAATACATCCGGAAGTGTAAGGGATGCAAGAAGTAACCTAAAGACACTCAAAAGACTTAGGAAAGCTAAGATCAAAAAATAATAATTGAAAAACTCATTCTCGTGCAATCTAAACCCATACAAACTAATGAAAAAGACAATCCCAACTACATATCACTTCTTGGTCTCAAGTATAAGAAGAACACTTAATTCCTCTAAACTCTCAAACAATGTTCATGTGGCATATCTTAACTATAAACCATATACTAGTTACAAACACGTAGTAAGCAACCTAATACACATCCGTACATGGAAGACATTCACAAAGACACGTAAGGAACAATTTAATGATTGTAAATCAGTACTGAGCATTCATATTCATCTGATTAAACATCAATAAGTTGGTACAATAATATTAATCCATCACACGTTACCAATAAACCAACAAAAAATCCAAAACTCAATAATTATTCATCATAAACCTAAGTAGCTCGGGAAACTAGCCGATAATCATCATGAACAGTAGCAAAAGATAAGAATCAAGCGCATGCATGTTTTGGAAACATATAAAGATACATGAAAACCTGAATAAACGAACCCGAGACTCGCTTAATGATCAACCTTGCACACCGGCGTTCAACTTCTTGCTTCTGAATGCTCTCCTACTCTAAAATCGCCCAAGAGTCTGATGGTTGGTTAATTTGTATATGCTTTAGTTCGTTTATTTCTTAGTTTTAATCGTTTATTGTAGGAACTTCGATACTTCATACGTGTTTATTGTATTTCAGGTCACAAACGTTAAATTACTCAATTTGGACCTGTTGTGACACGGGATGAAGACCCGGGACGTCCAGCACGCAAAACGAGAAAGATTAACAAAGTTTGCTGGAACAAGACCCATAGCGATACGCGATGGGCTTGCTTGAGGACCCATCGCGTATCGCGATGGGATGTTAATGAAGTTTGACCAAAGGTCGTGATGGACCAGTGAAGACCCCATCGCGTATCGCGATGGGGTGTGCAGACGGGCTGTTAGGGTTTTATGTCAATTTTCATCATTGACGACCCTATCTTCGTTTTTAAAAGAGGGCGATTACCAGAGCTTGGGCAGCCGATTCCATCATTCCAGAACGTGCCAAGACCTTATACATGATCCATATCATCATTATTGACGATTCCACGATGTCGAGGCTCGGCTAATCTCCTAAAATCTCACCCGGGAATGTATAGTTTGTAACTCTTTCAGTTTTCTCATATGACTAAGAACACTTATGTATAATTGTTTATGGTTGATATATGATTATTGATGTTTGGTATTTCGGTGTGTTCAATCGGTTTAGGTTTACGTTGATCTGTACGATTTGTTACCAGTTGCTATAATAATTGATCATATGACTGTTTGATTAGATTGAATACGATAAGTTATATGATTGTCCTTAACTGAGTCACACTGGCAGGGACTGTTTTGTCACACCCCGACCCAAGGCGGCGGAACATGCCGGGGTGCAACGTGATTGGACAAATACACAAGATACTATTTAAAGTGGCAATATTTATTTAACTCATTTTATTTCAACAAATCAAATAAACAACACATCTCGTCCACACAAACAAGTTGAAAACAAGTAACAATTATGTTGTTCGTTTTACTAATATCCTAATGGTCTTGGTAACGTTTCGTCAATTCCTCGAGTCAACAAAAGTCAAACCTGTAACATTTCATAAAATAAAGTTTGTCAACACAAAGGTTGGTGAGCAATTCATAAATTTGAGCATATAAGTATATAATAATAAAAAGCCACAAAACTTGTATACAAAACAATAAATAAAAGCAACAACTTGGATAAAATAGTTATCTCTAAACAAGTTAGCGACACCTAGCTATAAGGGGATGCCAAATAGTCTAGGATTTTATTGGCAATTGCTAAACACATTAGCACCACCTAGCTACAAGGGGTTGACAAGTAGTCTAGGATTTTATAGTTATCGTTAATTGCATTACGTTAATGACACCTTTCCATGAGGGGTTGCCAAATGGTCTAGGATTTATAGTTCCATCATCCAAAAGCGATAAACACATAGACAAATAAGCATAGAAAACCAAATCAAGCAATTATTCAAGTAAAGTATACAATTACGTTTGTGGGTTTAAAGATTTAAGTAATTAAAACATTTAGTTTGATAAGTATGAAATGTCACCCCAAAATGAAAGATGGAAAAAAGGAGTATGAAAGTACTCACCGCGATTGATGAATTGAGAACTAATTAATGATGGACATATAGAAAGCTTGTGAACAAAAACGAACGAATCCGACTTGAAACGATAAACACCTTAGCTAAAATAAATAATATAATATATATTAATGAACTTGAAACCATAATGAAACTATATTGGAAACATTGAACGATGAGGTTCGGTTATAAATCGGATTACCGGTTAATTTGTTAATGATTAGGGACTCGTACTTAATTGACAATTTAAAAATAAAATAATATTATTTTATTGGGCTTTTAAATAATTACCAATATTAAATAGAAATAAACGGGTTTAAATTAAGAGTTCGGTTGTATATAAATGAACTGATAATAAAGCTTATAATAATATTATTAATAATAAAGATAGTAATGATAATTATAATTCTAAAGAGATATGTTATATATATATGTGTGTTTAAATATATATATATATATATATATATATATATATATATAGATATGTAAGATAATGATGATAATAATAATATCAATAATAATTATTAATAATACTTATATAGTATAATACTAATAATAATAGTTAAAGAATAAAGATCTTAGTATTAATTAAAATGTTGTTATAAAAATGATAATAATAAATAATATTGAATGTTACTATACCCGATGTTTGTTCGATTTCTAATGAGTTCACAAAATAAATATAGTTACATTATCTGCTAGTAATTAATGGTAAAATATGATTTTAATAGATAATAATAATAATATGACTTTTAATAATATTAATAACACCTTTAATTTTTATAATAATGATGATAATAATAATATTATTATCAATTAATAAATATAATAGTAATACTAAATAAATGATAATCATAATAATAATCATATTAGTTATAATGATAATACTTATAATAATCTTTTGAATAATAATAATAATAATAATAATAATAATAATAATAGATTTGTTAATAATAATAATAATAACAATAATAATCATTAAAAATAATAAGTTTTATATATTTAAATAGTTTTATACTGATTATATGACTTTTAACAACTAACACAAAATCGGTTTTAACGTGGGACTCGAACTCGAGTTTGACAAGTCGACTCAACAATCCAATCCCGAAACAAAATCTGTTAACAATCCTATTCCATATTTTATATATAAAATTAAAACCAAACTCTTTCCCACAACATAAACACCCAATAACCCTTTCCTTAATCCGTTTAATTAAATCCGAAACGAACTCGATAATGAAATCTTAAAAATCAAACATCAAGTATTATGTTAAGCCGAGCAAAAATCCGTAAATTAACAATACCTACATGAAGCCGGAGAGGAGGGAAGCACGGGATTTGCCGGAACCGATTCCGGCCGTCGGAAACAAAACAAATCGGAGAGAGATAGAGCGAGAGAGAGAGATACGAGAAAGAGAGAGAGAGAGAGCTGCGGGAAAGAGAGCCGAGAGGGAGGGTGTAGCCACGGTGCGAAGGTCGCCGGAAAAACGGCGGAGAAAGGTGTGGTGGCTGAGGATGGAGATGGTGTTAAGGCTAGGGTTTGGTGAGTAGCCGGAGGTCGCCAGAAACAGCAAAGAAGGGAGACGGGGTGGGTGGTGGTGCGGTGGTGATCGAGGCATATAATATTGATTTATTGGTTTATTGGTGATCGAGGCATATAATAATATTATACAATAATTAAACAAGGAAAACAAAAATATTGGGTAAGGTTTACATAATAAAACTTTCAAGACGGATACAACTCAAGACTCAAATTTGACGAATGTCACAGTATCCCCAACTTTTTGGAAATTTCGTCCCGAAATTAAAATAAACTTAAAGAAAAAGTAATTATTAACGAATATCTTCCTCTTTTTTGTAAGATAATTGTATGAACAATTTTTATTTTTTTATTTTTTTTAGCAAAAGAATAACGTCAAATCCTTGCATGGCTCGAAAACACGCTACAAATGAGAAACATGATAAAGGCACTTATATATAAGATGTACCAGCGGCGTATCCACCATGCCTTTATCACGATTCACATTTCCATCGTTTTTCTGCCATCATCCTCGGGTCTGAATTTTCGCACACAACTGTACTTACCATGGCTTTCATACGGGGATTTCGATAATTAAGTGTGCACCCATAATTATTTAGATCGTCGTATGATCCACATGGTTCGTTCCATTGTGTGGTTTTAAAGGCATATTTATTTTGGAATCTTTAACTAATAGATGTGAAAATAAATTTGTTGAATTTTACCAATATTGACAAAACAGTACTAGCGGTTGAGAATTTCGGGATTGACTTTTTAATAAGTAGGAAAATGGGATACATTAATGGAACAATTTATAATCTTAAAATATAAACCAAGGCGAAAATAACAATTCGGCTTAAATTAATTAAAGACAATCAAATAAAAAAATTTAGAGAAAAACAATATGAAATAAGACTCGAAATCAAAAGTCATCAAGGTAATTACCAAAGTTTATAAATCGAGGTACTAAATAAAATTGATAAAATGAAACCCGATAAATAGAAATGAAAGGTCCAATAAATGATCACATAAGGTTGGGATAAACAGATTATACAACTTGCAATAACGTCGTACGATGAGTTTCACACGTGAACAAACTTGAGGTTATAATTATTTGAGGATATGATTACATGATATGTGATCACATGAGAATGAGGTGAGTTTCTTTGGGTTGACGCATACTTGCATCAATATAACTAAAATAGCATCTAGTTAACAACCAAAACCATCGATGAAATGTGATAAAACGTGAATACGGCCACTATTGTGAAACCATTTATATAATCGTCATTATAATAGCGGTTTCTAATAGCTCCAAAACTGGCAGACAACCACACATAGGCCGCTTAAAAGCTCAAATGAAATGATGTAGAATAATGCATAGAATCGTGTTTACATAAATGCTCCAATATAAATAACATAGTCATGAAAATATAGTTTAAAAAATAAACGAGATTTTTGGCAAAGTTAAGGTTTTGAAAGTATTACACAAATTGTTATTGAATAGTTTTCATTCGGTCACGAAAATCAAAACACAACAGTGAAATCTCATGTGCAAAATATTGTCATCGAAACATCTCATCAAATGAAAATAAAATCGCAAAATTGTGAGACTCGAATTTAATGACTAAATATGTAAATCGCGTTTTATATGCTCTTTGAAAATATAAAAATAACATCGAAAATGAAGTCTCAAGTAAAATCGTTTTATTGTTTCCAAGAAAATGTATATAATAACAAGCATCGCGGTAATGTGTAGTTAGAGAAAGATGTAAATCGTTATCAAATGAAAGCCGTGCAAGCCAAATTGTTAAAGGAAATTGTACACATAAAGCGGTTGTGATGAAAAATATTCATCAAAAAATGATTGCGATAATAAGAAGTAATAGTTTGCGTAAATCGTTATTGAGCAAAACTTTGTGTACAACATAAAGTATTTATAAACGCGTCCCAAAAGATTTGCAACGCCATGGTCATTGAGTTTATGCAATAAGGTGAAAGTTGTAATTTATTACTAAATAAATCCCGCATTCAACATTCAAAATTGAAACCTCGAATTTATGAAGTCTTTATGAGATTTATCACCTTAGGTGACAATATTTATAAATCTTGAAATCACTCATATAATCGTGTAATAATCTTTGAAAGCAAATCCTCATAATCAAATTTTGTTGTCATGACAATATTACATTTTACAAATATAATTTATAAAATATGGACATAGCATGTAAACCGTTAATCTTGAAAGAGTTTATAATCTATAAATGATTATTTGAACACATGTGGTCGATATAAATACACTAGTTGTATATATATAAATAAAAAAAATTAGGGAAAAACGAAGCTTGCATGTGTAGGGAGGGGTTTTAGGCTTCGTATGGTTTGGAAATTTAGTAGTAAGTGAGAGTGTTTTGGGTCGTCTTGGGTAGTTGAGTTTTCTTGAGTTGAATCGATGGGGTTTGTTGAGTTTAGGTCTTTTGAGTGGGTTAGGCCTTAGATGATTTGTGTCACTAGTGGTTGGGCTAATAGGTGGGGTTTTGCTTATTTGAGCTCGGGTTAAGTTGATGGGTTGGATAATTTGATCTTGGCTAGCTTGGGTTGAGATTCGGTTTATTCATGTATTTTGTAAGGAGTGTTTGGGGTTGTTACTTTTGATATCAAACTCTATGGTTGGATGGGAACGGGGTGGCGATATGGTTTGTGACTCGACATAGTATGGGTCGATGGGTTTTGAGTATTAGTTGGGTAAACTTTGGTTTGTTTATGTCCAAGGCATTTGGTGAATGTGTTTTGTCGTGTCTTTGAAGCATTAGGATAGTGAGTTTGATAGGTTTTCGTTCATATTGAGGAAAGATTTGAGTGCGCGGGAAAACTTTTCACTACGTGAATATTGACCTTCAGCCACACGAAAAAAGTGTGGCCGTAGGCCTTTAGCCACACACATTTGGTTCAAGTCATATGTGGCCAAAGGTCGCGACACCGTGGGTATGATATTTCCACACACAGTTTTTAGTGGCCTTATGTGGTAATAAGTGTGGCTAAAGGGTACAAACATTAGTTGCTGGCCATCAAGAAGCCTCTCCAATAAGTGTGGCTAAATGGTAGAAAATGGCCACATGTCAATTTACTATGAGTGACCATTTCATCTATATAGCCACATGAATTTTATATTAATGTGGCCAATAGGTTTGTGTTAAGCTTACATTGTGATCTATACCACAAGAATATAGCAAAGAAATGGTCACTTAAATTTAATATTAGGGTGGCTAATTATATGATATAGACACTAGATATTACATTCAAAGTGGCTAAATATGTTTACTTGCCACTCAAAATCTCCTTTGTAGATTATTGTGTGTCCATTGTCTTACCGTTTGTTACACAAAATGTTTTACCTAATATAAAGTGTGGCTATTGTAAAACTTTTCGTCACACATATTGAAGTTCTGAGTGGCTAATCATATCTTATAGACACTGGGGATTATTGTAAATGTGGCTAAAAATGTGAACTTGCTAGTCAAAAACTCTTTTGTAGTTTGTGGTGTGGCCATTTTCTGACCGTTTGTCACACATATTGCTTTTCCTAATTTAAAGTGTGGCTATTGTCAAACCATTTGTCACACATAGTGAGGTATTGTGTGGCTAAAAATATCATATAGACACTGGAGGGTGTTCTCAATATGGCTAAAAATGTGAACTTGCTAGTCAAAAACTCTTTTGTAGTTTGTGGTGTGGCCATTGTCTTACCGTTTGTCACACATAATGCTTTTAGTAATTTAAAGTGTGGCTATTGTCAAACTTTTCGTCACACGTAATGAGGTACTGTGTGGCTAATAATATCATTTTTAGCCACTGGAGGTTGTTGTCAATGTGGCTAAAAATGTGAAGTTGCCACTCAAACACTCTTTTGTAGTTTGTGTTGTGGCCATTTTCTTACCGTTTGTCACACATAATGTTTTTCGTAATTTAAAGTGTGGCTATTGTCAAACTTTTCGTCACACATAATTAGGTACTATGTGGCTAATAATATCATATAGACACTGGAGGTTGTTGTTAATGTGGCTAAAACTGTGAAGTTGCCACTCAAACACTCTTTTGTAGTTTGTGGTATGACCATTGTCTTTACCGTTTGTCACACATAATGCTTTTGTAATATAAAGTGTAGCTATTGTCAAACTTTTCGTCACACAAAAATGTTTATGTTGTGGCTAATGGTCATTTATAGACTCTAATTTTTGTAATTTCAGGTGTGGCTATTGTCTTACTTTTGGCCACACCTATTTAATGTGTTCTATGTTGCCAAATTGTGTGTAATTAGGCAATATATAATTATTTTTATTTTTTGTGCAGTAATATAAAACATCTATAAGCAACAAAACAAAATTATTATATTAACAATAATATTCACTTAAGCAAATGTATATGCAAAATATCTTACAAAATACAGAAATAACGACTAGCTATATACTAGCTAAGGCGTCAGTTTTCTTGGCACTGCTCCTTGTCTTCTGTTTGGTCACCCGGTCTATCGTTGTGTACTTTGTCTTTGCCTTCTTTCCAGCTCAGTCTAGTTGTTTTGACGACGGGAGTGGTGGTAGCTAGAACAACAGAATATGAAAAACAAATATGTATAATTAATGTCGTATTTTGTAATCGAATAGAACAAAATAGTATGCATACATACATACCGAACGTTCGTTTAACTGTTCGTGAACCTATCGGCAGGAAGTTCATTTATGTTCGTTTATCTTTGTTCAATTACGTTAGTTTAGATTATAAACAAACGAACATAAACGAACACAAGTGTTCATTTTTTAAACTAAATCAAAAAGAACATAGATATTTGTTCGGTTAAGTTAAAAGGGAACAAACCTCCTGGTCACATACGATTAGGTGTTTTGGCCAAGCAACGAAAGTACCAATTGCGTTGCCAACTGTCGTAATTTCACCTGCCTCACATGGAATAATTGCTTGTTCCTTTATGGCTCCATCAATACTAACTTTATAGCAACCCTCCGGGATTGATTTTCCATGCAACTGTTGTGGAACCGGTGACCAATAAACTTTACCATTTGCCACCTTGTTACACTTGTCATGCACACACAAACGACACTCATACACCTATAAACCAGCATGTGAAATTAAGATGGCTTAGTTGAAGTCAATATATAAGTATATACCCATATTGGTGGGAAATTAACAATGTTTCGCGCAGCACATACCTTTATTTCAGCAGGTTTGGAAGCTTCATCCGTAGATACATCTTCTTTTACGGCTTCTCCGTTTTACCTAAAAACCATTCAATGAATCAATCAACAATTAAAGGAAAAACTGAAATTGCCAAATACTTACTGATGGTTTTTTCGAGCTGTTACTATCCGGAGTGTGGTGTAGTTGTGTTGATGCTTGGTCAACATTGTTCTCTACATGTTTCATTGGTAATATAACAGAAATTGGAATTGTTTGAAATTATTAGGTTATAAGATATAAAAACTGAAACTGCCAAATACTTACTGATGTCGCGCTATGGGGATCGACTACCGTTTGGTCAACACTTTTTTCCACACACTTGGCCTGCAATTCGGTAAATAGAAAATGAGCACTCACATTGGAAACGAATTATAAAAAGTACTGAAATTTTCAAATACTTACTGATGTCGCGATATGGGCAGCGGGTACCGTTTGGTCAACACTTTTTTCCACAGACTTGGCTTGCAATTCGGTAATAGATAATGAGCACACTCACATTGGAAACGAATTATAAAAAGTACTGAAATTGTCAAATACTTACTGATGTCGCGATATGGGGAGCGGGGTAGCGTTTCAACAACTATTTTATCCATAGACTTGGGCTACAATTAACTTATGCAAAATCAGCACACTCACATGGAAAGTTAATTATTAAAACAAATCAATCAAACTGTCAAATGGTTACCTGAGAAGCGGATTCTTGTTGCACAGCCTCACCTGAGGTTAAGATGTTTCCCACAGAACTGGCCTACAAATCAATTTATTAGGTTATTTAAATTAACGAACTGTGGCTACACTTAAACTCATCTCCATGCATTTATTTTATTTGGACTTGGACTCTCGTGACCTACACACAGATTACATACCAACAACTTTTAGCACTCAAACTCAATTTATTATATTCAAATTATTGAATGAATTTCTTTTTCATCTTTGGATATATAATATTAATATAAAATATGTATAATATCACTTGTTGGTCACAAGAAAATACTTCATTTTAACTCCTTATCTCACGGAACTATTAAATATTCAATTTTTGCTCATTATCCCTTATAACAATAAAAACCCACATGTGAACCAACAAATAATAATATTTAACAAAAACTTGGCTAAAAAAATACTTAACGTGTAGGAAATATTAATATAATAATATGTATATTTTTGACCACATCACTGAAAATAGGCACTTTGCCAGAAGATGGTTGGATAAGCGTGTATTGCGTATTAGGATATTTATATATGTTTATGTACATTAGCGCGTGACAAGCGTAATAGTGTTTTTTGTTTTATTTTTAGATTTAACCATAATTACCATTCATTAAAAGTTTTCATACAAAAGGCACCATTACAATACATTCCATGAAACAAAAATAAGAGTGAATAACAAAATAGATGATACAAGAAACTATAAAATTAAAGCATTTAAAATCTAATTAACCAATCAACATTCAACACAATAAACTAAAAAGCGTAACAATATAACCATACAAATATTACCCAAAGTGACCAAATCACAAATGTTCCAAAAATCACCAAACACATCACCAAATATTTCCAAAATGTTCCAAACATCACCAAATCACTAATCAACTTGTGAAACTATCAAAGTAGCTTCATTGAAGTCATATTCAAATATGCACTTATCACCAATCTGTATTTCATTTTCCACCTTGAAATTTTTTCATTTTGGTAACCGATATCTGAAGTTCAGGTCTGACAGTTCACCATGAAGTCTCATTTTCTTTTTACGACTTTCGGGATTGACCAAAGTGATTGGCATTCCATCATAGGCATCAATCTTGGTGGCAAAGTGACGCGGAAGATGCTGTGAAAAGCAAATTTCAAATATACTTGTAAATAAAAAAGAAATTTAAAAATTCAATTTACCAATTTCTTGGTGACGTTCATGTGGAAGACGATTTTAGAGTCATCATTTTGCTCATCAAGATGAATTGGGTTTTGGGAGGAACTACCTTGATTGCTTGATTGATAGTTGAGAAATAGCTGATTTGGACCAGGAAGGATAAATTCTATGCCATCTTCATGAAAGACATTAATATGAAATATCTTATCTAAAATGATTTCAAACACAACAAACGAGCCACCTTTCAAGTTGGTTTGTTTAAAAACCTCATTCCATCCATCCTCGAGCCTACAACCCATTCCATCCCTAAGACATGAAACTTTAAACATATATCTATCTGGAGCAATAAGCTCGAAAAGCGAATTCATGTAATTGTCACCAAATTCTTGAATCACGTACCACTCAGGGAAATCCTATTAAACATGTTAATTAAAGGACATTTGAATTTGGAACAATCATTAAAAACAGAAATTAAAACTTACCAAGTAATGGACGTGTCGGTTTCTGACTGGAATACATATCATAGTACCGGATTGATCATTTACGTTTCTTTTGAAAGTAAACATATTCAACATAGAACTTGGTTTAATCTCAAAAACAACATATGTTCCAGCTTCTATACAACATTCTCTAATTAATTCAGTCCAACCGGTTCCAAAATAAAAGTCATCAAGTACTTTGATTATAACAACAGAAAAGGTTCTACCACTTTGATCGTAAATCAAACAACAGCCGATATTCGATTTCATGTCAGCAAACATTGGTTGAACAGCTTTAGGAATGAGCTATAAGTAACACAAAAAATGCTCTTAGAATGTATTTGTTACAAAACTATAAAATGTTTCATAAAAAAAATTAACCAGATAACAATATTAACATACCATCCTACTCATGGAATCGTTGTCGATATCTACCAGGAACTTAACTCCATTATTGAGACGTGGCATTTTTATGTTCTTACAGTAAAGCGATGTCTACGAATTACAGTAAAGCGAAGTAGAAGTCGATTTAGGGTTTTGAAGTTAAAAGGCTTCTGAAGTTAAAAGGGTTTTGAATTTTGGTTTTATTTATTTCTACACATTTAATTATTTATATATTTTGGTTTTTTGTTTTATAACTTTTTAAAAATAGTATAAAAACATTTACTTTTAGTTTTTTTTACTAACACTCCGGTATTAAATTTCGTTAAAAGAGGAGTTCGTTTATTAAATCGTATTTTTTAAATAAAATTTAAAATTTTATCCATTATTTAAGTATTATCTTAACCGTTAGTAAGATTTTCTGGATAAGATTTACAACTTTGTATCATTATCATCTTCTAGGTTATCATCATCACCATATGTGTTATGATGATGATCAACATCATAAAGTTATCATCGTTATCATGTATTATAGTGGTTATCATCATCATAATCATCAATCACCATCACCATGAAACGGCATCATCATCAGACGTGCGGGTAATCAACGTGGTCATTGTATAGGCTATCGTAGTCGGCTTTGATCATACGAGCTCAAACATATATCTCGCTATCAGTGTCGTCATCATCGTCACACATCTCCATCATCATCATCAGCATCATCATCATCATCCGATTTCCATGTACGGGATGTAGTCAGCATCGTATGGGTTATCATAAACAAAACGCCCAATATTAGCGATCACTGTCGGCACCATCTTATGAATTGTTGTCGTCATCAAACGACATCATCAGTCGTACATGCTACCATCAGTATGACCATCGTATACGTTATCATGGTCGTCGTCGATCATACGGGTTACATGTCATTAAACATTGGTGTCACCATTATCATCAACATATATGTGTGTGTGTGTGTGCGCGCGCCTGTGTGGTGTACTGTCATATAGGTACATATAATTGGTCCTCATCATATATATGTGTGATCATCATCATAGACGTCATGCTCGTCGTACGAGCTACAGTCGCCATCGTATGGGTTAGCGTAAGCAAACCGTATATATAGGTTAGCAGCATCAATATGATAACAACCACCACAGGTAGTTATATTAGCATTGTCTCGTCATAATTGGGCCAATCATCATGGTCATCATACGGGATAGCACCGTCATTATCTCATGTATTACATATCCGCAATCATACTACACACCACCGCCCACATTCGCCACAATGACCCCAGCACCAACCACTAACCACACTCCACCACCACCCACCACAACCACCCACCACACCACCACCACCTACTAATATTATATATAAATATATATGCATTTAATTATACCCATCCACCACCACCACCCACTACCCACCACCACCACCACCACCGGCCTCCGCCACCACCAACGACTGCCCCCCACCACCACACATCCGCCACCACGAACCACCGCACCTCCGCCACCGTCCACCACCATCATGACCACCTGAACCCACCACCACCCACTAATATTATATATATATATATTTTTGCACGCGCCTTCTTTTAAAAGGGTCAAATAACTACCGTACGATTAAAATTTAAAAGCACACGCCCTCTTTTAAAAGGGTCAAATAACTACCCACGTAACTCGTCTACTTCTGGAACCGTCGACGATTCGTTTCTACAGTGAAGCACAAGCACAAGTACAAGCACGATAGGTCTCAGAACCCTAACTCATCTACTTCTGGAACGGAACCAAAATGAAGAACCCTAACTCATCTACTTCTGGAACGGAACCAAGGACGAAGCAAAAGCACGATAGGTCTCAGAATGAAGATGGAACAGGTGTTACTTTATGAGTTTTTTAGCGTTTTAGGTTTACTTAATCTTAAAATGTAAGCATTTGTTTGAATCTTCTTATGTAATAATACGTTTGATAAGCGTGTTCTTGTTGTTGTAATACATATCCTTGTTTGTTTAAATCTATGTATAATATTAAAGCATGTTATATGCGTATGATTAGCGTGTTATGGCTTTGGTATGAGAATTTATCACTGTGATGTTTTATAAGAGTTTTCTGTTTCCTTGTGATTCGTGTTGTTATCCCCTACCCCCGTGTTTTATTGTATGTATGTGATTCAGTTGTCGAAAAAACCAAGACTGATAAAAGGAAGACTAAAAAAGTTGCTTCGGTGGGGGAAAACAAAACATGATGTGGAAGCAGACTCTGATTCAGACATTGACACAAAAATCGACAGGTTGTTGTCAAAGCGGAAACAGGTGGAACCCAGCACCTCTGGCCCGGACTTTCAGCGTCCAAAAAAGAGAGCCGTTAAAGAAAAAAAAAGACTGATAAAAGGAAGACTAAAAAAGTTGCTCCGATGGGGAAAACAAAACATGTTGTGGAAGCAGATTCTGATTCAGACCTTGACACAAAAATCAACAGGTTGTTGTCAAAGCGGAAACAGGTGGAACACAGCACCTTCGGCCCGGACTTTCAGCGTCCGAAAAAGAGAGACGTTAAAGAAAAGAAGCCAGCCGAGAGGGGGCAACCTTTTGTTGAATTTATAGACAAAAAATTGATGAATAGGTGTGCACCTATTAATATTGTTGATGTAGTGAAGGCAATGACCATTGCCCAAAAAACTTGTGTAGAAGAAATGGGTTTCGGGTCAATGTTAAGACTTCAAGTAACCCAAACTCCAACAACTTTGGGATATTGGTTGCTCATGAACTATAATAACCGTTTAAATGAATTGAACATTGGGAGCGGTGTTATTAAGATAACACCACAAAAAGTACATGAAGTGTTGGGGATACCAATGGGTAAGATTCCTGTTTTAGGCAAGAGTAGACCAAGATTGGGGGAAGATGTTACTATAGATTTGTTCAAATCTCAATTCCCGACAAGTGCAAGAATAAGTATAAAGCATGTGAAAGACAAACTGGCCGCGGATCAAGGAGTTGGTGAACTGTTTAAGATTAATTTCCTTGTGTTGGTCAACACCTGTATAGGGTTTGTGACAAAATCAACAACATTCAATCAACGATTCATCGCCGCAATTGATAAAACCTCCGATATTCCAAATATGGACTGGTGCAGCTATGTTATTGAAAACTTGAAAACGACAAAGGAAGAATGGAGAGGTATCAACGATCAATACAACGGTCCGATCACCTTCCTTGTGATGTTTTACACACATGAATACCAGAAAAAATATGGTCCATTTGGGACTCCCGTCACAACGCCTGCAGTCAACTACATAAAAACAACTACTCTTAATAAGATGGAAAAATACTTGTCGAATAATGGTCCTCCCTTAGAAGAAGATGCTACTGAGGTTGCTGCTGCTGTGACGTTTAGTGTTGACGGGAAAGGGATTGATGCGGCTGCTGCTGCTCCTGCTGCTGTGACAATTAGTGCTGCTGGGAAGGGACTTGATGAGACTGTTGATGCTGCTGTTGCTGATACTACTGCTGTGATAGTTAGTGCCGCCGGGAAGAGACTTGATGAGGCTACTGCTGCTGTGACGGTTAGTGCTGCCAGTAAGCCTAGAGTTGAAGAAAACACTGCAGCTGAGGAGAAACAAGAACATGGTAATAAACTTGTTATTTTCTTGTAAAAAACTCTCATATCTCTTATCTCTACATGCATTTCATGTAATACAACATTATATGTAATTAAAAAACAGATGGTCAAAGTGCATCTGAAACAGATAATGCCGATCAAACAGCTGAACAAGATTTGGATGATTATGTAAGTGATTATTCACCTTTAAGTTTGCAAATGCCTATCGTACTTGTTGACTATTATTTAACTCTATTACAACTGGCTGGGATAAATTGAAAATGTTTTTGAATTAACCCAAACTATATTTTCTTTTTGCAGTCTTGGAATAAGGCAATGGATAACAAGTTGAAGAAATTTGATAAAATTTGCTCCGAGATCAACGAGTTGGTCCGTCAAGGAAAGGATAGACATCAATCAAATGAGAATATCTTTGCTAGATGTTGTGAATGGGAAAACAGATTCACTAATAATGTGGTCCCTAAAACACAAGATTCAGATGTTGGTGTTGGTGGTCCAGTAGCTGCTCTAAAAGGTATTTGGGTTAAATTAATTATTAGTATAGTTAAAACGCTCTTAAAACACTTATGCTATTCTTTTAAACTTATTACATTTGTGTGATGCAGTTGATTCAGATGTTGGTGTTGGTGGTCCAGTGGCTGCTCAGAAAGGTATATTATATATGTACCAGCTTAATTATATACCAGCTTAATTATAATCACAGTTGAACATATTACATCTTTGGCTGTCGTAAAAAATGATGCAGGTGATGCAGGTCAAGAAAACAATGTATCGTGCGCAGATATTGATGAAGTTGTTAATACAGTGGTTGCGTGGGCAAAAGAGGGTATGCAATTATAAATAAAAACCAAAAGAGCAAATAAGGTATTTACTTATAGTTACAATTAATTTCAGTCAAATTTAATGTGAGTTGTTTTATGTTTAACAGTTGACACCGGATTGTCAACAACTGATAGCCTGAACTCTCCATATCTTCTGAGAGAGGTTGACGCATCCGCTAGTGTCACAGAAGATGAAGAAAAATACTTTCAGAGTATATATATTTTGGTCTTGGAGACATTTGGGATGAGGTCTACAAGTCCACTCGCACAGAAAACTTCAAGGTGGTCTTTGAAAGCTTCTTTCCTGGCATTTATATCCGAGCCAATGCAATGGATGCATTCAGTGAAGTAATGAACTATGAAGAAAAGAAAAAATCTGCAGCATCACTGTTCAGATTCTTTGCTTCAAGCAATTTGCTGGTACAAATTAATATATTTTGTTTGTACTATTAGAAAATGCTGAATAAACGCTTTAATCATCTGCATTTTAATTAATATAGAGACAAGTGACCATTATTCCGAGTCAAGGGGTTACATAGACAAAGAAGACTGGAAGTGTTTTCAGACAACATGACAAGAGAAATGGCAAGGAGTGGAATTCTATCACTCAAGGAGGTTGATATAGTGCTCGTGCCAATTTTACAACACGATCATTTCATTGTGGTTGCCTTCAATCTTCAAACAGAAGTGATAGACTTACTTGACAACAGTGCAAACCAAGAAATACCAGCTGATGCAAAGTTTAAAAGCTTAGAAGACAAATCAAAAGCAATTAGAGCGAATTTTTTAAGAAAGATACGGAAAGACTCCTGATATACTGGTAAACATATATACCTTTAACCCATAAAACATACATACTTGTTATAAAAATTGTCAAAATACTTAAATTGCTTTCTATTTTGTGTAGAGAAACGTCTTTTGCATGTATCTTAAAATAATCAAACACCCGATTACTCAGCAAATCCAAGTAGCAACAATCAATAGATTGAAGATGTCATGGAGAACAAAAAGTAATGGAATAGATTGTGGCATTTTTGCTATGAGACACATGGAGAAATATGATGGGAAGAGACCATGGGGGTGTAATCTCAAAAAGGAAGGCCCTATACAACAAATACAGCTAAAAGGTTTGAGGTCAAAGTATTTGTGCAAAATCCTCCTCTCGGATATAAACCGAAACAGAAATACTCTTATCAAGAATGCACTACTATTCCATGAAAATGACGACACTCGTTTAACCGGAGAAGAGTTGATTGATGAACTTAAGAAAAGGCAACAACAAATTTGAATGATTTCATGCTATGTACTTTAAGATACTTGTTATGATATGGACTTATGGAGATCTCTAGTCTTTTGTTATCAGTTTGTAATGCACTTTAAGATAATAGTTACATGTTGAATCAGTGTTTTAACACAAACATAAAAATTTTATTATTACCAAAACACACATATAAACACACCATCACAAACATACAAATTTTATTACTACTAATCTCTGAGTGACATAAGAAACTTCAACTTCAATTCTATTGAGCAATTCAGTTCAAGAATTGCCTTGCCCAAAAGTTTTAACTCATCAAGCTCTCTCTGTCCTACATCAACCATAAACAAAATAGCAAGATCTCGGATACAACTAGCGGGCATCCGAGTAAGAGCTTTTGTAATGAGATCCCTGGCATCCAAGCTGTTGCTAGTCTTTACAAATTCTTCAGTAAGAGTTTCCCAACAAGCTTTATCTACCTCGATTTGAGCCTCAATTCGCCTTCTGAGGGCAGCCTTGTAGGATCTGGATGATGATGATGATGATGATGATGATGATGATGATGATGATGATGATGATGATGATGATGATGATGACGAGCAATCCATTATTAACTAAAAATAATAATTTAAAATTATGTAGGTATATGAGTTTCACAAATGTGGTGTAGGTATATATAACCAAAATGCTCACAAACGAACAGTAACTGTAATAACAAAACAAAAGGGTGTCCAACGCTTGGGAAACGCAACAATTTGTCTCATGTGTTTTTGTTTAATCTAGAGATTACTTGCATTTATATCACCTGTCAGAATTAATTGATCATAATTATACGTCACCTGTCAAAAATGCCGGGAAAAATATTATGGTAATGATAGCCTACATTAAAGTTAAGCTATATCTTACTAGATCTTACTATATCTTACTACAAATCAAACTTAACTACATTAAGTTTGGTTATTCAATCACACTAACAGTTTCAGAAAGATATACTGAACATGAATTCTTCTGAGAACACCGTGAAGGCTATCGTGAAAAAAACGATGGATTTTCAGAAAGAGAAAGACGACACTTTGTTGAAGACAGTCGAAGAGATTAGGGCTAGACTCGCTTGGGAAAAAATAAACACCTTCCACTCCTGTAAGCTCATGTTGTGGGAAGACGACATTGAGTTTCGAGCAATGGTTCCTTATTATCAGCAACAACAGTCTGAATGCTATGACTCAGTGTGTGAGACCCTGGTTGACACCATAACTACGGTGTCAACCAACATGAGTTTTAAGGAGATGGGGGCGGAGACTGTGGACAAGGCGGAGTGATGGTGATGTTAGCTTTGCTGGTCTTGGTTTTTTTTTGATGTATTGTAATTAATGGTACTTTTTGTATGGCATCTTTTGATGAATGGTAAATATATATTATCTTAAAATGCTTTATTAACATGTTTTATGTATTGTAATTAAGGGTACTTTTTGTGATGCATCTTTTGATGAATGGTAAAAATGCGTGTAATCAATTAGGTTAAAATATGTAATATGATTGTTCAAAAGAGTCTGTTACGCTTGCAACCCGCTACTGTACAAAGACATATATAAATATCCTAAAACGGTAATAAAAAGCATGTGCACAACAACTCCTTTCTAAACCCTCCTATATATATATACTTATATATCTAGTTTTGTTTTCAATAAAAACTCCTTTTTTACCATGGAAGAAATCTCATCGAGGACCACCACATCCAGTAAAAGAAGCAATCGATCTCAGGTTTATTGTTTTTGTGGAGTTGAAGCCATTCAAAGAACATCAAGCACCACCAAAAATCCAGGTCGGAGGTTCTACAATTGTGCATCTCAGGTTAGTGAAATTGCAAATAAAGTTGGAATTCATCTCAGGTTACAATTGTTGACCATAAACCCTATATTTTTTTCAACTTTTAGGGCAAAAAATGTGATTTCTTTATATGGTCTGATTGTGCTTCGTCCACAAGATCTGATGTGTGCACAAGATGTACAGACATAATTCCTATCTTGATAAGGGCAAATAAGTCATTAGAGGATCAACTTGCAAGGAGTGTAGCTTCAAGGATTGAATCAGAAAAAAAAGTAAAGTTATTGTATTTTATTTGCTTATTGTTGTTTTTAGGGCTTTTAATTAGTTTTGTAATTAAAAGCTAAGAAACTTTGTTATGATTTTAGACCAGCTATTATGATGTATTTTTATGTTTCTGAACGCAATTAAAGGCTTAATGAGTAGCTTAGTTTGAGTGTTTCCGTAGTTTAGTTTGAGTGTTTCCAAAATCACAGTGTATTTACTTCATTAAAAAGAGGTTATTATAATATTTCATTAAAAAGAGGTTATTATCAAAAATCAATAAAAATATGTTCCTCCTGAGTTTCGAACCCGCGATATTTGCAATCTATGTTTAATCACAAGCGCCTCAACCGTTTGAGCTACACCCTGAGAACGTAATAGAACCTCTTCTAATATTTATATAACGAAATTTAGAAGTTTAAAATTTTCAATTTTACCCACCAATTAATTGAGTTATCTTCTGGAAGACTCACAAATCAATTAGTATTGACCAAATAAAATCTCACAATCTCACCAAACCCTAATAAATGATCTGCTAGTGTATTTATTGAACTCTCATCAATCTCAATCCTACCAAACAGCTTCATTAATCTCAGGTGAGTACCAAATATTTTTGCTTTTAGTCAGTTACATTTATTGGCGTTAATTAGTAAATATATATATATCGTTGATGACACAGATAATAAAAAAATTCTTGGAAGATGGATAAGTTTTGGATGTCAGTAGGCGACAGGTGCAGTAAATCATATAGAGATGGTGTTAAGGCATTTCTATATTTTGCAGTTCGTAATTGCAAGGAGACATCACCACCAATTTCTGTTTCATGTCCATGTGTTAAGTGTGTGAACCACGTATCTCTTAGTGTAGACGAGGTAGAACATCACTTGTACAGGTTTGGAATTGATAAGAATTATACTACTTGGATAAAACATGGAGAAGCCGACACCAACATTCCAACTAATTATGTTAATAATACTGGGTTTGCCTGCACCTGCATTCCAACTACTTATGATAATAATACTGGGTTTGGTGACACCAACATTCCAACAGATGCCTGTGAAACTGTAGAAATGGTAAATGCTACAAAAGACAATTTCAAAGGCGACAAGAAGTATCAACAGTTTCTACAACTACTTCTTGACGCTGAGAAGCCCCTATATAAAGGATGTCTTGACTTCACCAAGTTGTCTGCATTAGTACAACTACTCAACTTGAAGAGCAAGCACGGGGTATCTCATAATTTTGTTGATGAACTTCTGAAATTGTAGAAAAGGATGCTACCTGTAGATAAGGAAATGGTAAATAATATGTATGAGGGCAAAAGGATGATGGAGGCAATGGGCTCAGGATACGAAAAGATACATGTGTGTATCAATGACTGCATTATTTACTATAAGGATTACAAGGATTTGGAAACATGTCCAGTTTGTAACAAGTCAAGGTGGAAGGTGGATGAGAAGACTAACAAAACTTACATAAACACGCCCGCTAAGGTACTGTGGTACTTTCCCATTATTCCACGATTCAAGCGCCTCTTTCAATCAAAGAACACAGCAGAGAATTTAACATGGCATGCCACGAGTACCAATAAACCCGGTGTTTTACGCCACCCATCAGATTCACCAGCATGGAAAGCCATAGATGACAGGTACTCCGATACCATCGGAAGCGATCCAAGAAATCTTCTTCTAGGGATTTGCGCTGATGGGGTCGACGTACATAGAGGTAACAGAAACCACAGTGTCTGGCCTGTTTTGGCAGTCAGTTACAACCTTCCACCTTGGATGTGTATGAAAAGAAAATTAATCATGCTTTCCTTATTAATATCCGGAGTGCCAGGAAACAATATAGATGTGTTTTTACAGCCTTTAATTGATGATCTAGCATCTTTATTTGAGGTCGGGGAGCCAACATATGATACATAAAAACAAGAAATGTTTACACTACGTGCAATTGTGTTATGGACGATTAATGATTACCCTACTCTTGGTACACTATGTGGTTGCCCTTACAGTGGATTCAAAGGTTGTACCGTGTGTCGGGGCGACACTCAGTGTGTTCGACTTTATCACACAAAGAAGCAGAGTTATGCTGCCCACATAAGGTATTTATCACATGACCACCCTTTCAGAAAACAAACAAAGACGTTCAACAGAAAAGAGGAGATGAGAACCGCTAAAGAGCCTATGACAGGGGAAGAGATATACGACAAGGTCAAAAACATTAACAATGAATGGGGAAAGGGATCTGAATCCCTAAGTGGGAGTAAGAGGAAAAGGGATAACACAACGCCGCACCAATATTGGAAGAAGTTCAACATATGGTACCAACGGCTCAGCTATTGGAAGTATTTACCTGTCCAACATTGTATTGATTTGATGCATGTTGAAAAGAATGTGGCAGAAAGTATTGTCGGGACGTTGCTGAACAATCCCGGTAGGACAAAAGACGGATTGGCAGCTATAAAGGATTTGGAGTTTTTAGGGATTAAAAAGGAGTTGCAACCGAAAGCAAAAAGCAACAATACAGAACTACCTGCAATATGCTTCACATTATCAGCGCAAGAAAAAGATATGTTTCTTGAAACACTGTATAAACTGAAGGCTCCACTAAGGTATTGTTCTAACTTCTCTAGTTTGGTGATTCTTAAAGAAAGGAAGCTACAAGGCCTTAAATCACATGATTATCACATGCTTATGCAACAGTTTCTGCCCCTTGCAATACGGTCCATCATGCCAGAACCAATGAGAAATGCTATAATCAGGCTTTGTTTTTTTTTCAAGTCAATTTGTAGCAAAGAAATCATTATAGAAGAGCTTGATAATATGCAGGAAGAGCAAATAGTTACACTGTGTCTGCTGGAGAAGTACTTTCCGCCATCATTTTTTGATGTAATGGTTCACTTAACCGTGCACCTTGTTAGAGAGATAAAATTATGTGGGCCACCATGCTTTCATTGGATGTATCTCTTTGAAAGGTGTATGAAGGTTATCAAAGGGAATGTGCGAAACAAAACTTATCCAGAAGGGTTCATTGCTGAGGAGAACATTGCGGAAGAAACAATCGAGTTTCTGAGCGAATACCAAAAAAACATCAAGAGTACTGTTGATATTCCACATGATAAGCATGATGATAATGAGGAGACAATTCCTGTCACAGGCGTTAAATCAGCTGATGTTTCTCCTGATCTTTTCAAGAGAGCACATTTCTATGTGCTGCAGAATACGCCTGAAATAGCGCCGTATATTGAGTAAGTATTACTAACATATATACTCTAAATTATATATATATATATATATAAATATATATAGGGTGCAGTTATTGTACGCTAATGCCTTAACGTACGGTAGTTACGCGAGACGTTCAAAGGCAAAAAACAAAGCTAAAAACCTAAAACTCTAAGCAAACGCACCCAAAATTAATATATACATATATATATATAAATATGTATGTATATATATATATATATTAATTCGCAATATATTATACTCTTACTTGCAGACAACACAAGACCTCTTTGAAAAAACAAATGCCTGGTAAACGACAAGCATTGCTGGAGAAGGAGCATACTTTAGAGTTTGGTGACTGGTTACGCGACAAGGTAGATCAATTTATTAAGTCTTCTATAATTTTTAAAATTCTTTTATAGTTTCTAAAATGTAGGTGAAGAATCTAATCCTTGTAATGAAATTCAGGTTGAAAGAGAGCTAGCGGGCTCCCCAGGTTCTGTATCGGAAACCGTAAAGTGGATTGCACACGGAACACACCGCAACGTTTACAAATACGACTCGTACGACATCAACGGTTTTGAATTTCGTACAAAATCTCATGATGGTAGAGTTTACCAGAACAGCGGGGTTGGTGTAGAGGCGGATGACATGCACATCAAAAAAGACGTGGTGACGTATGGACAAAACTTTTATTTTGGGGTTTTGCAAGAGATATGGGTCCTAGATTATCATACTAAAAGAATTCCGGTCTTCATGTGCCAATGGGTTGACCGTAAACATGTCAAACATGTGACATCTGCCCCGATCCGACCCGACCCAGGTACCCGTTTCTCTGACCCGATCTCTTTCTTTTATGATTTAATATTTATTTATACTTATATTTTACTTTTAATAATAATATATATTTTCCTTCCCGCCTCTTTCTCTCTCTTTCTTTCCGCCGTCCCGTCCCTCTCCTTCTCTCTTTCCGCCTTGTTTCCCTCTTTTTCTTCTAACTCTTTGCTTGTCCTTTGTTCCTTCCCGCCTAAGGTTGTCTGCGCAGCTCCACGCGCCAGACCCCTTACAAGGAATCCTGCGTGAAGACCACCTGTTACAGCGATACGCGAGACGAACTCTTCTCGCAGCGCGCTAAGAATTGTAATTCTTCTCGCAGCGCGCTAAGAACGGTAGTTCTTCCCGCGACGCGCTAAGGATTTGTAGTTCTTCTCGCAGCGCGCTAAGGATCGTAGTTCATCCCTCGACGCGCGAAGAATTATAGTTCTTCCCGCGGCGCGCTAGGAATTTTAGTTCCTCCCGCGGCGCGCTAAGAAATGTGATTCTTCCCGCGGCGCGCTTAGAAATGTAGTTCTTTCCGCGACGAGTTAAGGTTGGTTCTGTCTGCCTTCGCGCTCGCGCTCTCTTGACCTTCTGTGTCTGCCTTCGCGCTCGAGCCTTCTCGCGCTAAACCCCCTTTGAGTTTTCTTCTGTTTAATCTAGCCGTTTGCTTTTGTGTTGTCTTATCTTTTGTGCTGTTGACCTAATCTGCTTTATGTCTGAAAAGTTACTTTCGGCGCAGCATGCGCACCAACCCCATTGGTTGGCAGAAAAAGTGACTGACATTATCTTTTGAGATCTGCTTTTGCCATGCTTGACCAGTACCTTTATCTGACCTGCCCATGCCTTTTTACTGTTCCCTGTCAGCTTTTTCTCTTTTTCCCTGCTGCCATATCTTTTGATATCTTTTGCTTTTGGAATCTTTTACTTTTTGAGATCTTTTCCCCTTTTTCTAGGGATTGTGTTCCCTAGGGTTTCTCTATAAATAATAGTATTATTTTTCCTAACACTACACACACAAGCACTTAATCTCTCCTGTTCTTCCTTGCTCTCTGCCGTTGATCCTCTGCCGTCTCTCCCCTTGCCTCCGTATTCCTCCCTGTTCTGCCCTGCTTTTCCGGTAATATATAATATATATAATAACTTACTTATTAATTATGCTAACTTATAATCAAAACTTAAAACAGATCGTTAAAACAATAATCTTTAATTATAGGTTAACTTGTGCTTGTTTAAAGTTGGTTCTTGCTTTATCTTACACCGCATCGTTTATCAAGTGAGTAATCTCGTACCTAATCCCTTTTTATTTTTAATGTTTTGGGATGTTCATGTGTTCATACAAACTTAGAGTCTTAAACTTATTTATGAACTTTAGTCGCGCAGTATCCCATGTGTTGAGGACGTTTACTTGGCTGTTTATTTGTATGTGTGTATCATTAACCGCTTTGTTCGGCCTATTCCACAGTTTTCATGGATCCATTAGATGAACACGGGAGACCTATCGTTTACGGTTTTCTTTGTTTACACTTGCACAGATGTTTTCTCGTTTTTGTGCTCAATTGGGAGCACGGATTGAACTATGAACTATGAGCTATGATCTATTTAGGCTTGATCACAATCTGATTGCACCCTTGTTAAACACCAGACATACACGTGTTGCGCGCAGATTTATTGTTATCTATGTATTGTATTAAACTTGATTTCTCACCAACACGCAAGTGTTTGACGTTTATTTTAACACATGTTCAGGTTTGCAGTAGCTGTTTTGGAGCTTGTGGACACATAGGAAGTTTTCTTTATTTTGGACCTAGATTAAAATGTATTAAGACAAGTTTTTGCTGTTCGAATATTATGATTTATAATATATTGATTTATGATGATTTATGTTATCTTGTGTTTACCCTGCGCGTGCGCGAATGAATGTATTTATTAAATATTGACACCCAATAGTGTCACGAGTAATGAAACAATATGTGGCGCCCCGATGTATAATCCGCCTTTGGTCGGGGTGTTACAGATTGGTATCAGAGCTCGTTGACTTTAGGATAGGTGGTTAGACGTAACGGCCTAGAATACCTAAGAGTCCCTTCTCGCGCATGAGAGAAATCTCATGTTTGCGTGCTTATTGTTAATTACTCGTTATTTATGAATATGCTCGCGCTTGCGCGGTATATGATTTTATGTTTTATTTCGCGATATTTCGATTTTTTTTGTTGAATTTCGATTTTTATTGAATTTTACTTACATATTCGTTTGTGGGATTTGAAAATCCGAAAAGTCATGGTGATACATGAATAGTTGATTTTCAATTTCCATTTACGATTATGTTCTGAGGTTGGAGACTTGAAAAGTCATGGTGATACATGAATTGTCAACCTCCAATACTCATTTTCTTGTATGTTTTATATTGAAGATTGAAAAGTCATGGTGATACATGAATCGTCAATCTCCAATACTCGTTTGCTCGTATATTTTAAATTGGGAATTCGGAAAGTCATGGTGATACATGAATTGTCGATTTCTGATTTGAATTTGTTACCTTTATTAAGTCTGCATTTAGGGTCATTTATTTTACTTTAACTTTTGACAGTAACTGACTCCGTGAAACCAACCTTTTCGAAGTTATACTTTGCGATAAAACCAAGATATTAACTAAAATTAAAACTTTTATAGAATGCCTCCGCTATCTCGCCGATTTCAGAGAAGAGAAGCCTCGCGCATGCGTAGACAGCAACGTTCCCAGGAAATGGCCGCCGCAATAGCCCAAGCTTTGAGCCAAAACAATACCAACACCTCTGGTTACAACATTAAATCCTTTAACGCGGGTAACCCTCCAAAGTTCACAGGTCTTGAAGGAGCCACCGTGATGCTCCAGTGGCTTGAGAAAATAGAAAACACTTTCCTCCATACCCAATGCCCCTCAGACAGACGAACCCTGTATGCTTCCAGTGTCCTGGAATCTAGAGCGCTTACATGGTGGAATGGAGTAGCTCATGCGCGTGGCGCAGAAGCTGCTTCCAGCATGCTTTGGGAGGAATTTAAGGAAATTCTGACGCGAGAATTCTGCCCTCCCAACGAAGTTAAGCGCTTGGAGGAAGAATTCTGGAACTTGAAGCAATACAGCGGTGAAGCGCGCGAGTACGCGACGCGCTTCCATGAACTAAGCCTGCTTGTCCCTCACCTTGTTACCCCTTCCCGCCGAGCCATAGAGAAATTCCTTGGGGGTCTCCCCATGGAAATTCAAGATTCTGTATGGGCCAGAAACCCAGTAACCCTCTCTGACGCCATCGAGTTGGCCGCTGTGCTCAGCGACAACCATGTCAGAGCAGGAACCCTGTTCCTGCGGGGAACAGAAAAGACCAAACTCACCAAAACTGCCCCTGAACCAACAGAAACCAAACCAGAACCCTCAAACCGTAACAACCTCAAGCGCAGGCGCAAGGCCTATGCGCTTACCAACCCGCCCATAGTCCAGCAACCCATCTACCAACCTCCAGTTTACGCGCCTAACCCTCTGTCAGCCTACCCAACACCTCCTGTAGTCCACAACTATGCCTTAACCAATCCAGCACTCCTTGCCCCGCCAACTAAGAAACCTTATACAGGAAATCAACCCTTTTGCCCAACCTGTAGACTTCACCACCCAACCCAAACCCCGTGTCGTCAATGTAACCGATGTGGCCGCGTTGGTCACTCTGCTGAGTTCTGTAGAATCCTTCCCGCCAATCCAATTGCGCCAACACCACCAGTCTACCCGCAGAACCCACAACCAACCTACCAAAATCCACGACCCAGGTCGTGCTATAACTGCGGTGATCCCAGTCATTTCCGGAACGCGTGCCCAAGGCTACAAGTTCAGATTACACAAGCGAATCCGGTGAACCTGATTTCGAACCAAGTGACACGCGGACGAGCTTTTAACATAACCGCGCACCAAGCGCAAGCGAATAATGACGTAGTTAATGGTACATTTTTGCTTAACGGATTTTATGCTTCTGTACTTTTTGATACTGGCGCCGATCGAAGTTTTATCTCTCGCGCCTTCGAGCAGAAGCTTGCGCGACCGCGCAACGATTTAAAAGAAAATTTTTCAGTTGAATTGGCTAATGGCGAAACTGTTTTAATTAACTCGGTGATTAAAGATTGCACGCTTAACCTTAACGAAAACGATTTTCTAATCGACCTCATCCCCATGCCTCTTGGAAGTTTTGATGTTAGTATTGGTATGGACTGGCTTACGCATAATCGCGCCGAAGTTATTTGCGCCAAGAAGATGATTCGCATACCTCGAGAAAATGGTGATCTTCATATCTACGGCGAAAAACCCTCCCGCGGTCTTAAACTTATGTCCTGCGCCGAAGCCCAAAGACTCATGAGGAAAAGGTGTATTGCATTTCTAGCCCATGTGGTTAAACCTGCTGAAGAGAAGAAGCTTCGCGATATCCCTGTTGTGCGTGATTTTCCTGAAGTTTTTCCTGATGATCTTCCTGGTATCCCTCCCGCTCGTGAAGTCGAGTTCCGTATTGATCTTGTCCCTGGTGCTTCCCCCATAGCTAAATCTCCTTACCGTATTGCGCCCGCTGAGATGCAAGAATTGGCAAGCCAACTTCAAGAGTTGACTGCTAAAGGATTCATTCGCCCTAGCTCTTCGCCCTGGGGTGCTCCGGTGTTGTTCGTTAAAAAGAAAGATGGATCGTTCCGCATGTGTATTGATTACCGCGAGTTGAACAAACTCACCATTAAAAACCGGTATCCTTTACCGCGTATTGACGACCTCTTTGATCAACTCCAAGGTGCCTCTTGTTTCTCCAAGATTGATCTCCGCTCTGGCTATCACCAGTTGCGCATCCGCGATGAAGATATTCCCAAGACTGCTTTTCGAACTCGTTATGGCCATTTTGAATTCTTGGTCATGTCCTTCGGTCTAACCAACGCACCCGCTGTTTTCATGGATCTAATGAATCGGGTGTGTAGGCCCTTCCTGGATAAATTCGTGATTGTGTTTATCGATGATGTTCTGGTGTATTCTAAGACCAAGGCCGAGCATGAGCAACATCTCCGGTTGGTGTTGCAGAAGCTTCGAACCGAGCAGCTCTATGCTAAGCTTTCCAAGTGTGAATTCTGGTCTGATGAAGTACAGTTTCTTGGTCATGTTGTGAACAAGATGGGTATTCATGTCGACCCATCCAAAATTGAAGCAATCAAGAACTGGATTACGCCATCTACTCCTACCGAGATCCGTTCCTTTCTGGGCTTAGCTGGTTATTACCGGCGCTTCATTTCGAACTTCTCGAAAATCGCTTTGCCTTTAACAGCTCTAACGCACAAAGGTAAACCGTATATTTGGGGCTCGAAGCAAGAAGAAGCCTTTCTAACGCTCAAGCGTTTGTTGTGTGAAGCTCCTGTCCTTGCGTTACCTGAGGGTAATGATGATTTTGTCGTGTATTGCGATGCATCCAACCAAGGTCTCGGTTGTGTTCTTATGCAACGAGGCAAGGTTATCGCTTACGCATCAAGGCAACTTAAGGTTCATGAAAAGAATTATACAACTCACGATCTCGAACTTGGTGCAGTTGTTTTTGCCTTGAAGATCTGGAGACACTACCTTTATGGTACTAAGTGCATCCTCTACACTGACCATAAAAGCCTTCAGCATATCTTTGATCAAAAGGAACTCGACATGAGGCAACGCCGATGGAACGAACTCATCAGCGATTACGATTGTGAGATCCGGTATCATCCTGGTAAGGCTAATGTGGTAGCCGATGCGCTCAGCCGAAAACCCTGCCAACTTAACTGTATCTTGCCGCGCACCCAGCTTCACTTCGCGCCGATTCAAAGCAACCTTGAATCGCGTATTCGTGACGCGCAGCGCGCATCCATCAGTAATGGTAACCTTCGCGCCGAGTTAGCGTGTGGCGCGGAAGCGCATTTTGTGCCCAATCTGAGTGGAATTCTCTGTTATCTTAATCGCATCTGGATTCCCTTTGATGAGAATCTTCGCGCTGATATCCTGAGTGAAGCGCACAAATCTCGATATTCTATTCATCCCGGCGCTGATAAGATGTACAAGGATTTGCGCATAACTTATTGGTGGCCCGGTATGAAGAAGGATATTGCTGTGTTCGTAGCTAGATGCCTGACTTGTTCTAAGGTAAAAGCTGAACACCAACGCCCATCTGGTTTGCTCGAACAACCAGAAATTCCTACGTGGAAATGGGAATGTGTAGCGATGGACTTTATTACCAAGTTACCTTTGACAGCAAGCAAACATGATAGCATTTGGGTAATAGTGGATCGTTTGACTAAGTCTGCTCACTTTCTGCCCATTCGTGAAAACTACCGTGTTGAGCAACTCGCGCAGCTTTATGTCAAGGAAATTGTCTGCCGCCATGGTACTCCTTTGAGCATCATATCCGATCGCGATGGCCGTTTTATATCTCGCTTTTGGAAATCTCTCCAATCTGCGCTAGGAACTCGCTTGGACATGAGTACGGCATATCATCCTCAGACTGACGGTCAGTCTGAGCGAACTATTCAAACTCTTGAGGATATGCTCCGATCTTGTGTTCTTGATTTTGGAGGTAATTGGGATTCGCACCTGCCTTTGATCGAGTTCTCTTATAATAACAGCTATCATTCCAGTATCGGTATGGCCCCATTTGAAGCACTTTACGGTCGTAAGTGCCGCTCCCCGATTTGTTGGAGCGAAGTGGGTGAAGCTCAAATCACAGGACCCGAACTTGTTCAAGAGACAACCGATAAAATCGCCAAGATCCGTGATCATCTGCTGACTGCCAGAAGCCGACAGAAGAGTTACGCAGATCGTAGGCGGAAGCCTCTCGAATTTCAAGTTGGTGATCTTGTTCTCCTCAAAGTGTCGCCCTGGAAGGGTGTTGTCCGCTTTGGGAAGAAAGGTAAGCTTGCTCCTCGTTATGTTGGTCTATTCAAGATTCTCGCGCGTGTGGGAAAAGTTGCCTACAGACTTGACCTGCCGCCCGCGCTCAGTAATGTGCATCCAACGTTCCATGTATCCAATCTCAAGAAGTGTTTAGCTGACGAGAACCTTCACATTCCGCTTGATGAAGTTCAAATTGATGAAACTATGCATTTCGTTGAGAAGCCTGTTGAGATTATGGATCGCGAGGTTAAGCAAACCAAGCGCAGTCGCATCCCTATCGTGAAAGTTCGCTGGGAGTCCAAGCGCGGAGCCGAGTTTACATGGGAAAGGGAAGATCAAATGAAGATCAAGTACCCACACCTGTTCTCTGCGCAACCTACTTCGAGATAAATTTCGGGACGAAATTTCTTAAAGTAGGGGAGACTGTGACATCTGCCCCGATCCGACCCGACCCAGGTACCCGTTTCTCTGACCCGATCTCTTTCTTTTATGATTTAATATTTATTTATACTTATATTTTACTTTTAATAATAATATATATTTTCCTTCCCGCCTCTTTCTCTCTCTTTCTTTCCGCCGTCCCGTCCCTCTCCTTCTCTCTTTCCGCCTTGTTTCCCTCTTTTTCTTCTAACTCTTTGCTTGTCCTTTGTTCCTTCCCGCCTAAGGTTGTCTGCGCAGCTCCACGCGCCAGACCCCTTACAAGGAATCCTGCGTGAAGACCACCTGTTACAGCGATACGCGAGACGAACTCTTCTCGCAGCGCGCTAAGAATTGTAATTCTTCTCGCAGCGCGCTAAGAACGGTAGTTCTTCCCGCGACGCGCTAAGGATTTGTAGTTCTTCTCGCAGCGCGCTAAGGATCGAAGTTCATCCCTCGACGCGCGAAGAATTATAGTTCTTCCCGCGGCGCGCTAGGAATTTTAGTTCCTCCCGCGGCGCGCTAAGAAATGTGTACCATAGTAAGATCAATAAAGTCATTACATTCATAACTGACTCGTGCTATATCAAAGTTACATTAATACAAAGAAAGCCCAAAAATGCATCATTTCTCGTCTGATGGTTTTGTTTCTTGCACAACCTCTATTTGGTTATGTTTCAACATACTTTTCAACAGTTGGTTTCGTGCAAAACATTATCAACTCATTTTATAAAAAAAGACCATTATGCCCTTCTTTTCACTAACCTGCATACCAAAGTTGTACCCTCCAGACTTTGAAGAAGTCTTTGAACAAATAAAATTCAGTTTTGAAAAACCGCTTCCAAACTCAATGCCGTCACAGTAACCTTAGATTTAAGATTTGGTGACGGAATTGAGTTTTGGAAAGGATTTTATCAAAATCTAACATCTTTGGGAAGTTTAAGATCTGTAGAAACCTTAGATATATTCTGCTTGGCCAAGTTTGGAATTCACATAACATATATAGAAGTGTAATAAATTTCAGTCACCAGTTTTATTGCAGTCACTAAAGTCTCTGTTGTTATATAGTTGGTTGTTGAGTGTATAACTGCATACTACCTGTCAAAATGTATATCACACGCTTTTTACGCTTTTGAATACCTGTCAGAAAATCTTTGAAATATATTTATGTAATAATACCCTACATTCAAGTTAATTAAAATAAAAAAACTAGTTTATCTTACTAGATACGCTACAAATCAACTGAACTACAACAAATTACTGTCTCAACTACCAAAAATTAAATTTTAGGTCTATTTTGTTATTCACTCACACTAACATCTATTTTAAAGTTATTTATAAAAAATTAGCAACAACTACGCTTAAAAAACGCAACCAAAATATAATAATAACATTAATATATATATTAAATAGGAGATTGAATTCTCCACACAAAATTACTATTCAATTTACTATTTAATTTTATAATATTTTATTAATCACTAATTCACTATCCATAATTTCATATATAAAATAATTGTTTTCATTTTCTTTATTTTACTTTTTTTTTCAACTAATTAAAATATTTAACAAACCATATTATCTTTAAACACTAAAGTTGGACAATGGTCGGCTTTACATGTTTTATTTGTCGGTTAAACGATTTATTAAACTTTGCTTTCATATTTTCGTATAGTTCGTCTTTACAATTATCGAAACTCTTATCATGATTTAAAACTATCGCTTCGTCGCATGGTTTTATATCCACGTTTCAACGTTTAATACCTCGCCTTTAAAATGTTTATTTGGCTTACTAATTTATGTTTACGAATTTGTGTTGGTACTGCTGATACTAATCGAATTTGTGTGGATGGCTGTTGTAATGTGTCGGTTTTTTTGGTTCTACATATGATAATTTGTTGTATTGACATTGACGGGTTTATTTCTTTTGTTTAGTTTCGATGTCGTAACTTGATACAGATTAACTTCGCGCTGGCTTGCAACGAGTTTATGGTTTAACGTTTTTACTTATGTTTTTTCGTTAGATTTAACGGTCCCGTCGCGAAGCGCGGATCTTAAATCCTAGTTTACAGTTAATAATAACATTTACCATAATAACATTCATATAACATATTAATACCAAAATATAATAACATTTACAATAATAACATTTACATTAATATATAGAAAACCAAATTACATAAAATTAACTCCTAGCATCTGATTCCATATCGGACTCTGCATCGGAGTCTGGAGTCCTGCCATCAGATTCCGTATCCGAATCTACATCCGGATTCTCCTTTGGAGTATGAGAGGGCATGATCCTCTCGTACTTGCCATCAGAAGTGAAGGTGGAGTCCCTAAGCCTATGGAGGCGAAGGTTCACCTGAGAATGGAATGCCCCATAAACGGACACTGCCTTGAAGTGCTCCAAGTCGTTCAATTCGATGTACGCCACCTCGATTCCCGGCACTACCATTTCAGTGCTGAAATAATCAACAGTCGTGTACCCAAGCCACCTAACCATTCGGTTAAGTTGTTGGTACGTGAAGGTTTGAGGGTCGACATAGTCAATATACCTCACCCTTTGATTCCTCCTGACGCCGCCGAAAAAAAAAGTGGAATCGTATCGTGAAAAATGTGGGGTCGTAGTAGATGGGGGCTTGAGCACCCGGTGCACGTTCGAGCCAAGCTGCAGCCATTATCGGAAATTATAATCGGAAGAAAGGTGGATTGTGATTATGATAGTGGATTATGATTATGGATTGTGATTGTGATTGTGGATTGTGATTGTGATTGTGACTGGTATTTAACACCATCGGAAAGCGCCGGTACATCTCCCTGACAATTTGAATTTGGCGGCACAAGAAACTGTAAAGGTAATGATGACGTCGCCACTCGTCAAATCAACGTGTGGCCATTAATGACAATTGGACACGCTTAAAAATATTATAGTGTGACCATTTATCACTTGTAGCCACACATAATAAGTGTATCCGTGATAATAAAAAACTTACAAAAAATAAAACTAAGATATTCTTTGGTCACACAACCTCAAATAGGTGGCCATTAATTACATTTGGACACATTAAAACATCCTTTAAGTGTGACAATTTATAACTTATAGCAACACATAATAAATGTATCCGTGACAATAAAAAACTTATAAAAAACAAAACTAAGATACTCTTTAGTCACACAACATCGAATACGTGGCCATTAATTACATTTGGACACACTAAAACATCCTTTAAGTGTGACAATTTATAACTTATAGCCACACATAATAAGTGTATCCGTGACAATAAAAAACTTATAAAAAGCAAAACTAAGATACTCTTTGGTCACACAACCTCATATAAGTGGCCATTAATTACATTTGGACACACAAAAACATCCTTTAAGTGTGACAATTTATAACTTATAGCCACACATAATAAGTGTATCCGTGACAATAAAAAAACTTATAAAAAGCAAAACTAAGATACTCTTTGGTCACACAACCTAGTATAAGTGGCCATTAATTACATTTGGACGGACTTAAAAGTATTTTAGTGTGACCATTTATTACTTATAGCCACACATAATATGTGTTTCCGTGACAATAAAAAACTTATGAAAATAAAAGTAAACTACTCTTTGGTCACACAACATCGTGTAAGTGGCCATATATTTTAAGCGTTTTAGCCACATAACTAATAAATACAATGGTTGTTCGTCATATTTCGCCATTTTATTAAAAATGTAGCTAGAAAATGTGACATTAGGTCACACAACGTAATATAAGTGGCTATATCTTTTACCTTTTAGACACATCTCTTATCAATACAGTAGCCGTTTGTCAAATTTTGGCCACACTTTTAAAACATATGGCTAGTTAAATGTCACAGTTTGTGGCTAATGCATGTGTTTTTGGTCATATGTATCAAAGATCAAACAAACTATGACTGTAGGTCACATTTCGCCACACGCTTTTATAATGTGGCTAGTTTTTGTCACAGTTTTTTTCAAAGTGTGGCGAATAGTACCTGACTAGGTATACAATGATCACGTGAAAAATAATATGTTTGGCCAAAACATTCTGGAAGGTTTTCCAACATGGTCAAAGACCTTTTAGCCACACATTTAAGCCGAAGTGTGGCAAATCGCCCAGACCACATGTGTGGCCGAAGGTCGATATTCACATAGTGTTTGAAGTGTAAGGATGGTTTGATTTAAGGCGGTAGTTTGAGATGGGATACGGGTGTTTGGGAACTTGTGGTTGCGTTCGGGGAGTTTTTTCTTGACTAATAATAAGTATTAAATTGAAAATATCATAATTTATAAATAATCTTTGAAACATCCATGATAATTTTGATAATTAAAGTTACAAGTTAATATATAAAGATTAAAATAAATTTATTTTATTTTATTATTATTTTATTTTTGCTTATGAGGAAATTTAAAATAAGTAAATTGAATGTCAAAATTTGTTATGAGGTCTCAATATTAAATATTGAATGTCGTTTTTGGGAATTCAAAGTTGCGAAAAATGAAAATTTTTTTTACCAAGTTCATTATTTAATATCGTGTAACGAAAAATATCATGGTAAATTAAATGACTGGCATTGTAAATCGAGAAATCGTAAGTAAACGAATTTTTTTTTGTCTTTAAAGTAAAATTTCTATGAAGTTTGCATGAGAGTTTCAAGAAGATTACAAGCTATAAGTTTGTGACTTTATTGAAAGATCATGGCAAAACTATCATAAGAATTTTAAAACGCGGAAAATCGTATGATGTAAATTTTTTTATTTACGGAAATTTATATCGAACCAAATATTGCATGATGAAAGTTGTTATGAAAATAAATTTGGGTAGCGAAAATTTTTACCACGTGTATTATATAATGTAGTATAATTAAAATGTCGTGAGAAGTTTAAATAATTAAAATTTTGAAATGATCGTTCAAAATAAACGGAATAGTTACAAAAATAAAATTTTTATAAGATTTTTGTACAAGGAATTTAAAGACAATTTAAATTTATATAATAGGACATTTAATTGAAAAGTTGAGGTGAAATTTATCATAAAACCTTATTAATATAATGAAATTTATTTGATAAGATTTCCGTTTGTAAATAGTCTTAATGAAAATAAATGGCATATTAAAATTTTATGAATAGATCAACTATGTATATACATATATTTATTATTATTGTTATTATTTTATTTTTTTACTTTTTTTAACTTATATAGAAGAGATTTTTTTAATGAACGAAATTTGCAATAAAAATCCTTGTGAAATCAAAATGAGAGAATTTGTGTAAAACTTTTTCATATAAAAGAATTATTAACAAAAAAAATATATATATAACATTTATAAATGAAGACTTATGATAAGAATTTATAACAAAATAAAGGAAAAATGGTTTAAATTCTTAAAACGTAATAATAATGTTTTAAGATTTAAAGGTGGAAAAATCGTGCATGAACCACCATGACTTGACATTCCAACACTAAAAACCTTTTTACTAAAATACCATGTTGGAGTCTAAATATGTGCGCGTACCATCGCGTCTTTTTCATGTTTTCGACTCAAATAACGATAATGACAAAGGCAATACATCGAGATACAACGGGATGTCAAAACACTAGTCCACGTACCTCCGAGACTTTTATGTTTTCAACACCAAACATTTGGAAGGCGACCGGAACGTTCGCATTCGACAACTTATAGTGGTCATCTCATATGAGACAATCTTTAAGGAGATTTGAAACAACGGGATCCAAGTTAAGCTCGTGATCCAAAAAACACAATAAAAACTAATGTTTTTGCGTTTTAAGGTAAGGATACCTTGGAGTACTATGAAAGTGTGTGTATGTGTATATTTATGATTTGATAAAATAAATAAGTATATAAATAAACAAGTGTATTGAACAATCAAGTAGGGTAAACACGTATTGGCAACACGTATAAGGACCTTAAAGTAAAGACTATACTATGTCGTTACGTCTAACCACCTATCCTATAGTAACCTGGCTTTGATATCAAACTGTCACACCCCGACCAAAGGCGGCGGAACATGCCGGGGTGCAACGTAATTGGACAAATACACAAAACACTATTTAAAGTGACAACATTTATTTAACTCATTTTATTTCAACAAATCAAATAAAAAACTCGTCTCGTCCACACAAACAAGTTTAAAACAAGTAACAATTATGTTGTTCGTTTTACTAATATCCTAATGGTCTTGGTAACGTTTTCGTCAATTCCTCGAGTCAACAAAAGTCAAACCTGTAACATTTCATAAAATAAAGTTTGTCAACACAAAGGTTGGTGAGCAATTCATAAGTTTGAGCATATAAGTATATAGTAATAAAAAGCCACAAAACTTGTATACAAAACAATAAATAAAAGCAATAACTTGGATAAAATAGTTATCGCTAAACAAGTTAGCGACACCTAGCTATAAGAGGATGCCAAATAGTCTAGGATTTTATTGGCAATTGCTAAACACATTAGCACCATCTAGCTACAAGGGGTTGCCAAGTAGTCTAGGATTATATAGTTATCGTTAATTCCATTACGTTAACGACACCTTTCCATGAGGGGTTGCCAAATGGTCTAGGATTTATAGTTCCGCCATCCAAAAGCGATAAACACATAGACAAATAAGCATAGAAAACCAAATCAAGCAATTATTCAAGTAAAGTATACAATCACGTTTGTGGGTTTAAAGATTTAAGTAATTAAAGCATTTAGTTTGATAAGTATGAAATGTCACCCCAAAACGAAAGATGGAAAAAATGAGTATGAAAGTACTCACCGCGATTGATGAATTGAGAACTAATTAATGATGGACATATAGAAAGCTTGTGAACAAAAACGAACGAACCCGACTTGAAACGATAAACACCTTAGCTAAAATAAATAATGTAATATATATTAATGAACTTGAAACCATAATGAAACTATATTGGAAACATTGAACGATGAGGTTCGGTTGTAAATCGGATTACGGGTTAATTTGTTAATGATTAGGGACTCGTACTTAATTGACAATTTAAAAATAAAATAATATTATTTTATTGGGCTTTTAAATAATTACCAATATTAAATAGAAATAAACGGGTTTAAATTAAGAGTTCGGTTGTATATAAATGAACTGATAATAAAGCTTATAATAATATTATTAATAATAAAGATAGTAATGATAATAATAATAATTCTAAAGAGATATGTTATATATATATATATTGTAACATCCTACTTTTGATCATATAATAATAAAATAAAGTTCGTTTATTTAATTGTGGGCCGTTATCGGTTTAGATAAATAGAATATGAGTTGGGCCAGTGTTGGGTTAAATAGATATGGGTTATGGACTTTGGTTACAAAAGAAAGAAGAAAAGACCATGGGCTTAAGCCCATGATCCATAATTATATAAGCCTTAATTACCCATTTAATCCTTCATTTCTCACATATTCCATACACCACCAAACACACACTTAAGATCTCTCTCTAGTTCTCTTCTTGCCTAAGCCGAAATCAAGAAGGAAAAACCGACACGAGGTAATAATAGTATGATGTTTATAAACTTAAAACCGCTAGATTTAGTCGTGAAACGACGAGCCGACACCGTTAAATCGTTAAGTTACGAGATCTGGGTATTATCGGGTAAAAACCGAACCTAAAATGAGCTTAGGGGTCACCCTAGCTCAGATCTGGATCAAACGAGACAAAAAAAGGTGCGGAAACACGTTTTTCCGGCCACCGCCCGGTTTTCCGGCACGGCGGCGCCAGAAAGGCGGCTGGGTATTTAAGGATGTCAGAGAATGTTTCTGACATTCTCTGACAAACCCTAACCCTAATTCGTTATCAAACTAAGGGTGATTCGCCAAGTAATTCGTTAAAGAAAACATAGCGAACTAGTTCCAGTTCGTGTTCAATTCGTTAAGGGAAAAGATAACAAATCACCCTTGATTCGTTATAGTCATTCGTTAAAGGAGATGGCGAATTGGAAGGTCCAATTCGTTACATGGACTGATTCGCTACATGAACTGATTCGTCAAAGGACTAGTTCGTTACAAGGTCCAGTTCGCTTAATAACCAGTTCGTTAAAGGGTTCAATTCGCTACATGGATCAGTTCGTTATGATAACCCAATTCGTTAAGACCAAAGTAACGAATTAAAAGTTTAATGAAATGACATAGCAGTCCCTGGACTTAGAAAAGGATGATTTAATTACAAAGAATCCCTTGAACTTTTAAGTTAGCAAATTTTAATGATTCAAAATTCTAATGGAAAATGTGTTACGATGGTTAATGGAAATAAAAATTTTCCAAGCTGACCTGGCAGCTCGACCCCAGCCAGGGGCTCTGCCCCTTGGACCCTGCTAGGATCTGCCGCCCCTAGACCCCGCTGGCAGGGGCGCTGCCCCCGGACCCCCTTTCGTTGTGGGCTATGAATAAACTAGAAATGCGATATAGATAGTGATAGTTAATTGATACGTGTAATTGTTATACAGTTAGTCGTGCACAGCTCAAGAAAGTAATAACTATAAACGGTGAACGTAACCTCATTCAGGTGAGTTTCTAGCCCCATTCCTTGTTATGTTTTCGGGGCTGTGTGCATACTCGATGTGATTAGTTAATACACTTATCCTAAGTGATAAGTGTATGCCATATATGAATTACGTGAAATGTATGAATGATTTCTTGTCGGTACATGAACGATATTCGGATATTGCGTGTACTGCCAGGTAACGGTTGATGTTATATATATGTTGTAAGATGACGAATGAATGATGTATGTATGTGCGAAACTTACGACTATGTATATAGAAAGTATGTCAAGGAGGTATGGAAGAAAGGGTACCGGACCCTAATAATATCCGAGGATGAAGGGTGACCGGACCCTAATAATATCCGAGGATGAAGGGTGACCGGACCCTAATAATATCCGAGGATGGTGAGTACCGGACCCTAATAATATCCGAGGTATGTAGGGCGAAAGCTCTTTATAACTTAAGGTTAGTTATGAATGTATACGTAAGAACGATGGACATGTTAAGTATGTAATGCGTACCTTTGGGCACGTATATGTGTATGTAATGTAAGTTATGTGATTAACTAGAACTCACTCAGCGTAGCTGACTTTTAGTATACATGCAGGTTAACAGGTTGAGACAACTGGTTTGAGGAGGACACATGGCATGATCGAAGAAGCTGTCATCTGAAGTTTTGTCGTGATGTTTTGATATTATCATTTATGTTACGTTAAGACAAGTTAAGAATGTTTGTAATGAATGGATGACTATTATTATTATTCCGCGAAAGTTTTAATTAACTCTGATTTGTAGAACTATGTTTATGAGTAAATCCAACATCAAAGTAGGGCTACCGGTAACGGGGTTTTACATATATGTGTTTATATATATATATATATAGATATGCAAGATAATGATGATAATAATAATATCAATAATTATTATTAATAATACTTATATAGTATAATACTAATAATAATAGTTAAAGAATAAAGATCTTAGTATTAATTAAAATGTTGTTGATAAAACTGATAATAATAAATAATATTGAATGATACTATACCCGATGTTGGTTCGATTTCTAAATGAGTTCACAAAATAAATATAGTAATATTATCTGCTAGTAATTAATGGTAAAATATGATTTTAATAGATAATAATAATATGACTTTAATAATATTAATAACATCTATAATATTTATAATAATGATGATAATAATAATAATATTATCAATTAATAAATATAATAGTAATACTAAATAAATGATAATCATAATAATAATCATATTAATTATAATGATAATACTTATAATAATCTTTTGAATAATATCCATAATAATAATAATAATAATAATAATAATAGATTTGTTAATAATAATAATAATAACAACAATAATAATAATCGTTAAAAATAATAAGTTTTATATATTTAAATAGTTTTATACTGATTATATGAGTTTTAACAACTAACACAAAATCGGTTTTAACGTGGGACTCGAACTCGGGTTTGACAAGTCGACTCAATAATCCATTTTTTTAACAAAATCTGTTATCAATCCTATTCCATATTTTATATAAGAAATTAAAACCAAACTCTTTCCACAACATAAACACCCAATAACCCTTTTCTTAATCCGTTTAATTAAATCCGAAAACGAACTCGATAATGAAATCTTAAAAATCAAACATCAAGTATTATGTTAAGCCGAGCAAAAATCCGTAAATTAACAATACCTACACGAAGCCGGAGAGGAGGGAAGCACGGGATTTTCCGGAACCGACTCCGTCCGTCGGAAACAAAACAAATCAGAGAGAGATAGAGCGAGCGAGAGAGAGAGAGAAACGAGAAAGAGAGGGAGAGCTGCGGGAAAGAGAGCCAAGAGGGAGGGTGTAGCCACGGCGGCCGAAGGTCGCCGGAAAAACGGCGGAGAGAGGTATGGTGGCTGAGGATGGAGATGGTGTTAAGGCTAGGGTTTGGTGAGTAGTCGGAGGTCGCCGTAAACAGCAAAGGAGGGAGACAGGGTGGGTGGTGGTGCGGTGGGGAGGTGGTGGCCGGCAGGGGGCGGCGGCCGGATTAGAGAGAAAGAGATGGGGCTTGGTTGTGGTTTGTTAATATGTTAGGGTTGGGTTTAATATTTTATTTATATATAATAAATATTTTCAAAATAACCCCCTTAAGTTTCACTAAAGTTTAAATACGAGTTTAAAGGTTCTTATAACTTATAACGACTTTACGAAAAACAGTTTGGACCCCTTAAGTTTTTTCTGAACAACCCTATAGTATGACAAACATTGATTTATTAGTGATCGAGGCATATAATAATATTATACAATAATTAAACAAGGAAAACAAAAATATTGGGTCGGGTTTACATAATAAAAGTTACAAGACGGATACAACTCAAGACTTAAATTTGACGTATGTCACATGTTTGATAACCAGTGCCGTATGTAAAGCGATTGTTGATGTCTAAGGTTTTGTCTAATTGATCAGTCTGTAGTTAACCGTTAATAATTAGTCTATTAGGTTGCATGAGATCACTGTAGGTTGCTTACTTGAAGTCCCGGGTGTGATTTGCTTTTGTTAATTGATTGAAACTTGTTTACTCGTTTGTCTGTTTAATTCTCAATTCAAACTATTGCTTGTGTGATCAGCACTAAAATCTGTCACTTCATAATATTAAAATTGTTTACGCGAATTGCATTGACCACATACTCCTGGTGGATATGATACCTTATTTACCCTATCTGCTTAGGATATTTAGGTTTTTGCATGACTCAAACGACTGTCATCAGAGTCCCAAAAGGACGGCTGAAAATTGAATCCCCTCGATTAGGGTTGCAAAAACATCTTATATAAGTTTCCAAAGGTTTTTAGTTGACAAATAAGCTTTTCGCTAGCGCAAGGGTAAAACATGTTGTCGCCTGCGTTGCGCTAAGGACAAAATAGTCGATCAACGTTTTATGTGAATTTTAATGTCTTTGAGTAGCGCGACGGATCCCCATTTGTCCTCCGCGTATCTCAAAGGATTTTGATCAACAAATTTTGTATACTTCGTAAAATCTTCGTTTTAGTTCCGTTTTCCTCCCTCTTTTTTCCAGCGTCTTCGTATTTCAACTATCTATCATATCATCTTCCAAAATCTTCATTTACAATCCATTTTAATTTCCACTTTTCTTCTTTCATTCTCATGCATTCTCTCGTGTGCTCGTTTGTTCATGATCTATCCTCGTTTTCTATTCCTTTCTTGCACGAATACCTAGAAATATGAAACTGCGTAAATACATGCTAGTTCCTACAAATAAATGATATAAATTAGCATGAATTATTAATAAAACTAGTTTGAAAACATATGTATTTTGCAACACATCATAGTGGAGTTGGCTGTCACACCCCAACTTAGAGCCTAGGCGTGTAACCAATAGTTGGTACCTGTTTTGTAAATATATCAGAGTTTAGCGGAAGTCTTTATTTTATAATAAAATATTAATATATATTTTGAAACTTTTGTTTACAATAAAATTAATTCAATTCAAAAGCTTCTTGGATAATAAATAACCGAGTGTTTAATTTATAAATCTCGTTTGATTTTACAAATTATAGTGTTTACAATCTTTTAATAATTTAAACACTGAGCCATCTCTACCTTGCGAGTGTCTATCTTCTTGAATGGCTCTAATTCCTTGCTACATGTACTACTTTATTTCCTGTAATACTGGGGGGAAATACGTCAGCGATATGCTGGTCAATCGTTGACTCTAAAAATATTTATAAATCTTTCTTTGACTGACAAGCTAGTTTTCTTGAACACACTCAGCAGAAACGTCTCTTATTTCTGGGATTGTGCCACTGCCATACACACAATTACGGTTCTCCGGGAACTGACGCCCAATGGAGAACTTTTATTATGATCGCTAGAATGCGGCCACGTAGCGTTGATTGATAGACTAGATTAATTATGTTTGGATCCAGACACATGTGTGATATAATGCTAAATGTTTATGTTTCCCGTGTATATTTTATTTAATATTTTAATAGTTTTTGTTTGTTTTTAGTCGAGATTTGTATACTACTAACATTTTTATGTTTCGTAGGTTCCGGAATTTGATCGTGACTAAAAAGGGCGAAAAACGAGTTAAATAGAGCCGAAACGAAGATTCGGAGTGCGTCAAGAAGGAGCCAGAATAGAGAACCGGTCAGACCAGGGCAGTCTGACCGGCCTTATGAATAGGACATGCCGCGCCGCGCGGCCAGGTCTTCAGCTCCTGGTCGCGCGGCGCTTGGGAGATGCTGGGCAATATTTATTTCGTTTTTGCTTCAATTTGGGCCTTGTTTTGTGTCTTTAAACATCTTTAACTTAAGCCTGAACATAACCTGAAGCCCCTAGCCGATTTTGAGAGTTCTTGGAGCTATCTTTCGAGTTTGTTGGTGATTTTGAAGGTAACAGGACAGCCGGTGAAGACTTATACGTTCACGTTTGGAGATTACGGGTTTTATCGCCTTTAATCTTTCGTTTATTAGATTTTCACCATGTTTTCAGTTTTAATTATTTGTTTGATTTAGACTTTATGATGCTAGGCTAAATTCCATAAACTACCTAGGCTTGTGATGAACCTTAGTTCGGTATGATTTTGTTTGGGATTTTTATTCGTTATGGGTTTTATGTTTTAAGTAAATTCTTGAGCTTGATTTAATTGATGCGTATGATTGCTTGTTTTTTTTACTTGGATTTATTGTTTCACATTGCCCTTATTGATTTTTTTTCATACGATAAGGTTTTGAGGTCATTTACTGTGTGTTCTTGACTAGTTTGTGATTAATATCAATTAAAATCATAGAAACAATAAAACTAATTAAATAAATAAAAGTGAGCTGCTAGCCTAAAAAGCTGTAAAGTGATAGGTTATTGATAGATCTTTGCTTGTCGGGATTGCTAGATTTAGTTCTTCGTAAGGAGTCCATCTATGTTTGATTGTCATCTTAGTCTATTAAATCAATTCAGTCTGCTTTGCTATCTTTAATTTCCGCACTGTAAGATAGGACTGCGTTATAAAGATACTTCAGCATAATTTGTTAAATAACCATAAGGAAGTTTAATTTATAAAACTGGTGAGTCTTAAAACTTGTTATAAATCCATAGGCGTCTTCTTGAAGTTCAAGGGTCCTATTCGGGTTTTCTGTCAATGGTCTATTTTATGATCCCAGTTTCATAATGTAAATTTCTCATTTAAATAATAACCGTAACTTTGGGGATTCTGGCCTGAGTAGTTATCTTTATCATCTGAATTAATCTAAGTTTTTTATTGTTTATTAGTTTGAAAGTAATTAGGTTAAAGGTTTTATTAATTAATTAATTAGTTTAAGGTTATGATTATGTTTTATTATTATTATATTAATTAGAGTTAGGTTTTAATATTTTATTATTAGTTTAATAATTAGTTAATTAAAGTAATCATTAGTTAATTATTATTTAGAGTTTTAATTAATTAGTATAAAATCCCCCCTCAAATATTATTAATAAATAGTCGTGTCTTGTAGTTGAGTCTTGTTTGCTAATTTCGTAATTTAAAGAGTCTCGTACGATATCCGGACTTACTTAGTTGTACTAGAGTCGATCGGTTCACTTGTCGGTTAGTAGTTTAAGTTAAGTTTAAGGGTCTAGAGTATTACTTAGTGTCTAGATTAGTATAATTTTAATTATATATTATTTGACTACCTTTAGCACATCAATGTGTACTCGGTCTGAGTTGCTTTTATTCTCTATCTTGTATTTAATAGGAATCACGTAATCCCATAAATCTTATTTAAGATAAACAACCCGTTTATCTTGACTGAAAAAAGTTTAACGTATCACATGTGATTGTCTGTTCTGAATGATGTGGTGATCTCGTTTGAAAACCTTTGTGAATGAATGAATGATTAACCTATAATAAAATAGGTTTATATATAAATACCCGGATCATCTCTTAATCCGGCTACAGACCTTTAGTCTGGTTTTGATAGCTTTAAACCATGATTGATAAAATCTTATGTTTCTTGATCATAAAGAAACACTATTTAACTATAACCTTTGTTTATATAATTTTTTTTTCTTAATCATAAAGAAATATTATTTAATTATTATCTTTTAATTTTGATCAAGGTCTAGGCTATACCCCTAACTAGGGTCAAAGCCATGAAATAATAATATTTTAGTCGGGCAGAACCCCTACCTTTCTTAGCTTAATAATTACTTAGACTTTCGGCAGCACTTCACTTGCGCGAATATTGGGGTATCCTGGATCAACTTTTCTTGGCACGCAAATCGAGGCGACGTTCGAGGGTCGTTGGGTCATGCATGCACTTCGAGGCAGAATGTCGGGTTACTTTAGGGTGGCACGTACTTCGAGGAAACGAGGGTATTTAACACGAATTATGAGGTTCGGCAAGCCAAACGATACTTGGCACTAGGGGTGTGCATGCGTCAGTTTGAGGCGGTTTTGGGTCAAACCCATAACCATAACCATTATGTCGGTTATCAGATAACCATAACCATAACCGATCCGTTAAGGCGGTTTCGGTTAATCGGTTTTAAAGGTTATAGCGAGTCGGTTATGGGTCGGTTAACCGTGTTAAACCGTGAGATGGTCGCAGTCTTCAACCATGAAATCGTTGGGGGTTTCTGAACTGAATGAGTCACCGTATTCCGTATGATTGTGAATGGGGCTCTAAAGTGAATTTTGGAATATATCGTTCTTTTTAAGCAGAATTATTGAATATATGTTGCTGATATTTGATACATTGAAGATCGCATTTTGAAACTCATATGGTAGAAATAGTAGAATATTATCAACAATATAGGTGTTGTGATAGGTTACGAACTATTTCGATTATTATTTATATAAATGGGGCGGTTCGGTTATGGCGTGTTAGGAATTATCATTAACCAAAACCAACCCGCATTTGGCGGTTTTCGAAATTCATTAAACCGACCCACTGGTTATGTCGGTTATCGGTTAAAATCGGTTCCGTTATGTCGGTTATGGTTCAGTTAACGGTTATGGCGGTTAATTTGCTCACCCCTACTTGGCACTTAAAACGAGGTACAGTGTTTTGGTGTGAGTTGTGAAGTGCCGTGACCCCTCTATTTATAAGCTGAAATTGGGTCACATCGCGATACGCGATGGACCATTTCTTATGGTCATCGCGTATCGAGATGACTCATGTTGCTCAGACAGTGCCATGTGTCACCACGTGGCCTGACACATCTGCCACGCGGCCTGACACATCTGCCATGTGTCACCCGGATGCGACACGTGTCGCTGAGTCATAACGAACCATCGCGCTAAGCGATGGCCTTGTTCTTGGACTCAACGCGTATCGCGATGGGTCCCTGGATACCATTTTTCAATTTTGGTCCCTTGTCTTTTGGTAGCTTGTCACGTCTGGGTCTAACTCCCGATGTCCAAAAATACTAAGGCGGCTCGTGACGATGCGAGCGTGCTAAGTGCGCCATCAAAGCGCCACATTGCGCCCAACGCCCTTCGCTGTCGCCCTCGTCCGAGCCCGTGAGTCTGCGCACTTGGTGCATGCTTGGCATAAAAGAATATTATTATGTAAAATATCTTCTTTATAAAGTGCTTCCATTTCTTTACCACTTTCCATGTGGGATAGATTCCATTTTCCTTATTTATACCTAAGTGAAATGCTTCCACTTTCTTACATCCTTCCATGTGGGATGGAGTTTCATTCTTCTATATCTTTAACATAAGATGACCTTTCTTTATTGAATAATTTTATTTCCTTAAGAAATAATTTTTATTTCTTTATTTAAATTTTCTTATTTCTTTATTTTGAAGAATAATTTTGATCATTTAAATTTACTAAGTTGTCAAATTTGGTTCGAAAATTTGAGGACGTCACATCGGCTTTTCTTCTGTCTGGTCTTGGGAGGAGCCATTAGGCTCTCGGCTCTATCCTAGCTAACTCTAGTCGGAAACCAAGCCACCAACAAAGTTTTCTCCATGTATGATATCTCAACATAAAAGGTATTAGATAGTATGATTAGCTAAGGAAGTACTTGTGTGGTTCAACTCATTTGGTGTCGGCTTGCCAGCGCCTAGGCTAGTTAGGTTGGAACCGTTGTAGATCAACTGTAAATAGGGCTGTCATTTTTAACCAAAACCCCAAACCCAACCCAATAATTATTAACCCAAACTCAAAAAAGTACCCGTACTCATGAAAATTTGAACCCGAGTATAACCCGAAAAAGTCAAATACCGAGTACTTTTTAATGGGTTTCGGGTAAACCCGAATAATCCGTTTGAGTAAGTATTATATTCAATTATTATATCTTCGCCTTAGCATATTCAATGAATATCGTTGCCTATTCCAACATTCATTAATTCCAACAGTTAGATATTGACTATGTATTCAATAATCGATCAGTTTTCGGGCTTAGTTCATAAGTCGACTAGTTATTCATTCTATCATTCGAACCGTTCTTCATACTCTTTCGATTGGATTATGTGGTTTGTTATTTGCTTATGTAAGTTAAAATTTGAAGATATATTTGCTTGAATTTTAGCATATGTATGTTTTTTTAGTTGTTTAGGTCAAATACTCGAAACCCGATTAACGTGTACTCATAAAACTCGAACCTGAATAACCAAACCCGAATAACCCGGGAGAGATTAGGGTTGGGTATGAGTACTCGAAATAAAATTTTCGAACCCGACCTATGACATGTAACCCGAATAACACCCTTAACTGTAAAGGAGCCTAGGTGTCAGCCTTTTAGCTAAGATGAAGTCATCGTAGCTAGGGTGGTACCTGCTCCATACTAACCATTTGATTTTCATAAGAGGTTTCGATATGGTTTTAATTCTAAATGATGAACAAAAACATGTTTTTACGTACAATGACAATCGTGGTGTCGAACACTTATAATAGTGGCGGTTTTTGTGATGATTAAGAGTGATCTAATGAATATTAACAGTTAATAGGCGGTCGAACTTACTCATCAAAAATCTATATAAAGGGGGTGTTTGGATTGGTTATCTTCACCAACTTATAACTTATTAACTTTTTAAAAAGTATAAGTTGTTTGAGATTGTTTTTGATGTGAGAAGAAAAAGTTGGTCACCGACTTATGACTTATTAACTTATTAAAAAAGTTAAAAGGAGGTAAAATAAGGAAACCCAAACACCCCAAAATCCAAATGTTTTAGTCACAAAAGTCTATATAAAATCAAAATATTCTAGTCATGTTTCAAATGATACATTAATCTAAAAGTTCACCATATAGCGCAGTCTAATCACCAATGTTCAATCGGGTAGTTCGATTTTATGCATCAACATTCTAGTGGTAGGCAGGTTAGTTGCATCGACTTCCTTTATTAAACAAAAGTACATTCTTTTTAGATTTTTATGTCACAAGTATTAGCGTGAAAAATGTCAAAAATGAAAAAGAAAAAAAATATTTGTTTATGAATATTTAGTGTAGCGTAAATTTTTTTAACGAACAACAAAATTAAACTTTATAAAAAACCAACTACCGGAGACAAGAAAGGTACTCGCCAGATATTTAAACCACCCGGTGTTTCCAAGTACAACAAGAATGAAAACATCCACATCCCCATACACATCTTAAATAGTGGATATGCCAAACATGTCTATGTCTAGAGTCACATTTAAATGTGGCAGATATATTAGTGTTTGGCATAACATTTAAGTTATCGTGTTTAACATTTAAGTTGTAGTGTTTGGCATAATATATAGGGTTATAGCGTACACCACATAATGGAAACTCTTTTATATCGTCTATTTAAATCCATTTTAGTTAGGTATATTGGTTTTTAATATTCTCAACTTTCACCTGTTGGTTAATATCACTTTCAATTTTTTATTTGTTACTCGCCACTACCAACTTTCACTCTATTTGTTCCTAACATTTCTGAACCTAAGGGACCCTAACTCCGTTAGTTTTTTTTGGTGACGTGACATTTTTCTTGCTGACATGTCATTGTTCTTGCTGACGTGACTCTTTCTAATAATAATAATAATAAATATAATTTGCCTTCTTCATCGTCTCTCTCACTCCAACACCCCCCCCCCCCACACCCCCCCCCCCCACCCAAATACACACCGCCACCGCCACCATCGTACAACTCCTCACAGACACCGGCACCACCATACAATCATCATCTGATACCTCATCTCCTGACGGATCCAATAATCCGAGATCCACCAGTTCCAGTAACAACTTGCTATATCAAATACGATAACAAAACAAAACCTAAACAATCCGCTTCAAAAAACGAACATCATCATCCGCCAATCGGCTCTTCGTTCGTTAAGCTCAACTCAAACATACGTCAAATATCACTCTAATTTCACCAAATGAAGCTCAGGATGTTAATAACTCAAGTTCGGTTACCGGAAACCATGGCGGTGGATTAGGAACAAGTTCGGTAGCTTTAGGATCGGTTAATTCGAGTCGGAAAGGCACCACGGAGGCTTCGACGACAGTTTCCTCAATTCGAGTCGGCCTTTAAATTTTCAAGTCTTGTCTTCTTGAACATCGATTGTGCACCGATTGAACAATAAAAATGTGACTAGTTGTACAGTGGTGCCGGTGTCTGTGAGGAGTTGTACGATGGTTGCAGTCTGTGTGTATTGATGGTGGTATCTTGTTGGTGTGATGGTGGTGGTTGTGTGTATCGAGGGAGGTGATTGGGTGGGGGAGATGATGAAGAAGACAAACAATTGGGGGGAGGGGGAGAGATATTATTATTATTAGTTTTTATCATAATTTTATTAGAAAGAGCCACGTCGGCAAGAACAATGACATGTCAGCAAGAATAATGCCACGTCAGCAAAAAATACCGGTGTTAGGGTCCGTTAAGTTCGGTTGTGCCAGAAACAAATAGGTGAAACTTGGGAGTGGTGACTAGTGAGTAACAAATTGAAAGTTGGGAGTGATATTAACCAACGAGTGAAAGTTAAGAGTATTAAAAACCAATATCTCTTTTAGTTAATACAAGTTAGAGACTCCACTTGTTACCTCGTGAAGGGACCCTTAACGTCTCTACAGGTTACCTCGCCAGAAACCCGAAAGGATTCAACTATCTTTGTAGTAGCCAAATCGGCGCATTGCGGCGGTAAACTGGTCGGTATCGACTCGGTCGTTACGGTAAAAAATAACTTAGTGACCAAAGTTGAAAGTGAAAACGTGTTAGGGTTAAATGATAAAAAAAATTTGCAACCAATTTTAAAATGTTTAAAAGTTTTGTTTCCAAAGTTAAAAGCCTAAAAGTTTTATGCAAATTGTGAAAGTATAAAACTTTGTGGTCAAAGCGAAAAATACCTAAAAGTCTTGTACCAACAGAGTATAGGTGTGAAACTTTATGGCAAAAGTTTAAAAGACAAGTTTGTGATGACAAATGTCCAAAGAACAAAACTTTCTAAGTTTAAACTTTGTGCCAAAATATGAAGGTGTGAAACTTTGATGATGAAGGTTAAAAAAAATCTTGTGGTGGCCATCGTACAAAGAATCAAACTTTGCATTTTGGTTCTTAATAATAACAGGTATTTCTACTTGTTGTCGCGTAGTAGGTTAAAGCACTACATGTTCAAAAGCTACAGTGAGTTGGGGCGGGTATGCGGTAGGAAGTCTACCATTATCGGTTTTATTTGATTCGTTGTGGTAAAAGTTTTACGACAAAAGTTTAAGAACAAATATATACAACTCACCAAATCGTAAACGATGAATCAAGATTGAAAAACTCTCAGCCTATTATAATCATAAAAAATTATAACTTTAAAAACTGACTACAAAGTGATTACTCAAAACCAATCTCATAATCGGTCACACATTAACAGAAAAATGCAAAAAATGCAATCACACTATATAACCTTAAAAGAGAGAGAGAGAGAGAGAGAGAGAGAGAGAGAGAGAGAGAGAGAGAGGTATATAATAAATTATTACTTTTAATTATGAAGTGCTAGAACAACATAATACAATTATATGGAACTAACATGTCAATAAAATCTAGGTGTTGGTAAAACTTAAGCGTTGAGATGATAAGTAGACGAGAATTCAGTCGGTTTCTTACGATACCAGAACTAAAACAAAAATGACAGTTGGTCGTTTTTCGTTACGGTGGTACTTGAACTAAAACAAAAGGCAGTGACTTTACGCGAATTTGGTCGGTTTCTTTCCGTTCGTTACAATACCGGAACTAAAAAAAAGAAAATTGGCATCCGGTCGGTTTTCGTTACATTCTTTATGGTACCGGAACTAAAAAAAACACAAATGGCATCAAAACCCTAGTATTGTCAGTCCCGAGCGATGATGCAGTGAGTTTACACGAATTCAGCATGTTTCCGTTACGTAAACAAAAATTGACGTTAGGTCGGTTCTCGTTACGTTTGCTATGCTACCAATACTAAAAAAGAAAATCAAAATGGTATGGACAAGTTTGGTGCCGCCACTTGGTTAGCGACACCAAACTTCTCTTTTATATATATATATAGGGTAAGGATCCTAAGAGAACCCTTTGCAAATTGAGAACTTTGAGAACCATTTTGGACCACTAAAAACACCTTTAAAAAAATATTTAAAAAAATCATAAAACAAAAAATAATAAAAATTTTAAAAAAGTAAAAAAACCAAAATTCTTATATTTCATTCCGGTTTCATTAAAAAAATAAAAAAATAGAAAAAAACTAAAAAAACGTTGTATTATACACATATGTATAATTTTATTTAATCTTTAGTTACGTAATATACACATATGTACAACATCATATATATTAAATTATACACATGTGTACAAAAAAACATGTAAATGTACATATATGTATGTATTATACATAGGATTAGGTTTCATTTTAAAAGTGTTTCTTAGTGCAAGAAGTGCGAGAAATAAATCCAGTCAATCATAATTTATCTTTTAGTATTTTGATTTATTTATTGATGGGGTATATTTGTAAAAGTGTGTCGTCCTTTTATTTCTGGTAAATGATAGTTATTTGGGAGAGTTACATGTTTCTTTAATCTTTTATATTAACTATTTTTATAATGTTATTTCCAGAACTGATTTCTTCCTCATTTTTAAATTAATAAACAACGCAAAACTACATCTAATTATTTATGATTTCATGCATATCTCCAAGTCTAGTGTTTTGAATCAATTTGTTGTCATCAAATAAACTAACATTAATTTTCTATTATCCCCAATTCAAGCGAACATATTTTCTTTTCTTATACTTTTTTTATCCAATTGTATGGATCGAATTATGTAGATCAAGATTCAAACATTAAGATATCTTAATAAAAACATAGGACCGATCAATTTTCCAATCAAATTATATTGATTTTCCTTTAATTAAATAGCTAACATAAATACATAATACATAAAAACTAGAAATGCATTTTGTTGCCTGACATAGAATAAACATATTCCATTAAAATCAAGAGTACAATTATCCAAAATCTATAAACAGATCATAAACACTTGACCAACTATTATCTTGTTATACAACTATTTTAATCAGACATAAACTTACACATGAACTTACAGTGGGCTACACACAGGATGAGTATCATTACAGAACTGCTAAATTATTTAAGAACTTGAAGGAACCATTGAAAACTAACGCTTTTTATAAATTTTTTTGTATGTTAATGTTCTTTGAGAGTAGTTTTATCATTATGTATATCTATATCTACGATTACAGTTTTGAAAATTAGTTTTTATACATATCTATGTTTTGTTTTACACCTATGTAAATTTGTTAGTACATAAATTTTACATATATGTAAACTTGTGATTAATATATGTAATCAAAATTTTTTATATAAAATATGATAAAACTACTCTTAAATAATGTTAATATATAAAAAAAATTAAAAAATTGTTTGGTTGTTAAGTGTTCCTAAAAGTTCTTAATCTTTTTAGAGTTCTTAAATTATACCAACTCACACACATTACAAATTACCTACACACCATACATCAACTTATTAACTTACAGAGCCCTACACATAATCATCCATGAACTTACGGAGCTTTACACATAAGTTACAGAGCCCTACACAAATTATAGGCTACCTACACGTAGTCCTACACATAATCAAACATGAACTTACACTTTAACTTATAGAGTCCTACATAGAACTTATAAAACCTACACAAATTACAAAGAGCCTACACATAATTAGACATGAACTCACAGATCCCTACACAGAACTTACACAACCCTACACTAATTACAAGTTACCTACACGTAACTAGACATGAACTTACACATGAACTTACATAGCCCTACATACATTAAAATATAAAAAGCATGTGTAGTACATGTAAAACGTAAAACTATACGACTAAACTAAAAAAAAAAAGAAACCCCTACAAATCTAGTAAACTACCACAAAAAAAAATATAGCATTTGTAAACCAAGTATACCTACATAAATCATACACAAACATAATAAAAATGTTGTCAATGTCTTAAATGTGTAGGGATGACTTATCATAGTGTAGATAATAACAAAATAGTGTTTGTATACTTAAAATAATATAAAATGTTGTTATAATCTAAAATATATATATATATATATAGAGAGAGAGAGAGAGAGAGAGAGAGAGAGAAATTAATCAAATTAATAAAAAAACTCAAATTTTCTCCCAAATTATGAATGAAAAACAAAACATAAATATGTAGTATGATACTGATGATGTTAAAAGAGTTTCAATCAAAAGAATTTACTAACCTTTATGTCGTTGTAACCTTCAAAAATAAAAACATAATATGAAATCAAATGTCGTTTATAACCAAAACAATATTAAAAGCTTAAACAACATTAATGCATGCATCTCTGTGCAGAAGCAAATTTTAAATGAATTATAATGATTTTAGAAATTATATTCCTTGTATAAAGATTTTGAGAATTACTATCTTAAGAGAAAAATAAGACATAGTAAGGGGAAATGGGTTTACACGTTTGAATTAATTAAGGGTAATCAAAAGACCAAAGTAACCTTTTTGTTTAAAAACCTGGTATTTTATTCCTTTAGTAATTACATGATTGTCATCATTACTTTTAACCATTGATTAAACTAATAAATGGTCCAGATCTATTTCTTGCACTTCTCTCTGAAAATTCACTTCTCGCATGATCCATCCCCTATATATATATATATATATATAATTATTATTTGTTTTCTTAACAAAGAAGAAAGAGTGAGGGAAGACAGTTACATACCCACCTCGTGCACTACAGTTAGAAAGGAGACTATGTTCTTGCAGTACTTAGCATTCCTGTAGTCTAAAGATGTTAGAAACTTTTAAGATTTGATTTCAAACTTATCGTTTAACTTACAACCACATAAGATAATGAAACAAATATATACATATGAAAAATTCATGTACCCGAACTAGATAAATGAGCACGATGTACCAAACATATTAGGTGTATAAGACACGATTTTAGCCCTTTACTATTAGCTCTTTTATATAAAACTAGTGTATTACCGACGTGTTGCGTCGGGGCAGATCGGTAAAACTTTGGCGGTAGTAAAAATCAAGCGTTGTCGGTCCCTGTTTTGAGACGGTAAGTTGACGCGAATTCAGTCAGTTTTGATTAATGTGTTATGGTATCGAAACTAAAACAAAAAAATAAGACAAAAACAATATAAGAACTGATTTAGCCAATGTGGTGGCATCAGTCATTAAAACATGGCCGTTGGTGAACCCGAGCTTTTTTTATCCGACCGAGCATTGAGGCGATGAGTCTACGCAAATTTGGCCAGACCCCGTACCTTTCATTATGGTACCGAAACTAAAACAAAACGATAAAAACAAAATTCGAATTCGGTCGGTTTTTATTATGTTCGTTACGATATATAAACTAAAACAAAATCGGGTGATCGAATTCGGTCGGTGTCACTTAACAACAGAACCATTCTCACAAAATAAAAAAAAATAACAAACTTAAAACAAAAAAACCTAAAATGAGACACTTAATGTGTAACATCACGGAAAATATCGGGCTAAAAATGTCAAGTTTCCAAAGTCAAGGGGTCAAATTTGCGAAATTCCAAACTCAAGGGGTTAAAGTATAAATTCTGATTTCCTGAACCATCGCGCTACGCTCTGGATCAGAAGAGACCTCCATCGCGTATCGCGATGGAGAGTCTGACACAAAGTGACACGTGTGCCACGTGGCACACGGTGGCAAGGTCTGCCGCCACGTGGCAACACGTCCGCCACGTGGCGCGGCGCCTAACACGTGTCGCCACGTGGCAGGTCTATGCCATGACTCAGCAAGCCTATATCGCGGTATGCGATGGGCTTGCCAAAGGACCCATCGCGTACCACGATGGGGTCCAATTTTTGGCTATAAATAGGAGGCCACGGGATTTCATTTCCCACACACCAAATAACACACATTACTCTCTCTCTAACATATCTCTATACCTCGAAGTTCGCGCCCTCGATCTACCTCGTTTTGCGTGTCCGATTCCTCGTTTTCTGTGTCCGATATCTCGATATTCGTTCCACTCCCCAAAGACATTCCAAACAAGAAGGAGGTGCTGTCCCGACGTCCCAACAATCATCTCGAAGTGCGTGCCGTGAAGAGTTGGTTGTAACACCCCGACCAAAGGCGGATTATACATCGGGGCGCCACATATTGTTTCATTACTCGTGACACTATTGGGTGTCAATATTTAATAAATACATTCATTCGCGCACGCGCAAAGTAAACACAATAACATAAATCATCATAAATCAATATATTATAAATCATAATATTCGAACAGCAAAAACTTGTCTTGATACATTTTAATCTAGGTCCAAAATAAAGAAAACTTCCTATGTGTCCACAAGCTCCAAAACAGCTACTGCAAACCTGAACATGTGTTAAAATAACCGTCAAACACTTGCGTGTTGGTGAGAAATCAAGTTTAATACAATACATAGATAACAATAAATCTGCGCGCAACACATGTATGTCTGGTGTTTAACAAGGGTGCAATCAGATTGTGATCAAGCCTAAATAGATCATAGCTCATAGTTCATAGTTCAATCCGTGCTCCCAATTGAGCACAAAAACGAGAAAACATCTGTGCAAGTGTAAACAAAGAAAACCGTAAACGATAGGTCTCCCGTGTTCATCTAATGGATCCATGAAAACTGCGGAATAGGCCGAACAAAGCGGTTAATGATACACACACACAAATAAACAGCCAAGTAAACGTCCTCAACACATGGGATACTGCGCGACTAAAGTTCATAAACAAGTTTAAGACTCTAAGTTTGTATGAACACATGAACATCCCAAAACATTAAAAGCAAAAAGGGATTAGGTACGAGATTACTCACATGATAAACGATGCGGTGTAAGATAAAGCAAGAACCAACTTTAAACAAGCACAAGTTAACCTATAAATAAGATTATTGTTTTAATGATTTGTTTTAAGTCTTGATTATAAGTTTGCATAAGTAAATTATTATATATATATATTACCGAAAAAGCAGGGCAGAACAGAGAGGAAGACGGAGGCAGAGAGGAGGACGGCAGAGAGAGCAAGGAGCAAGAGAGAATAAGAGAGATTAAGTGTTTTGTGTGTGTAGTGTTAGGAAAAATAATACTATTATTTATAGAGAAACCCTAGGGAACACAATCCCTAGAAAAAGGGGAAAAGATCTCAAAAAGCAAAAGATTCCAAAAGCAAAAGATATCAAAAGATATGGCAGCAGGGAAAAAGAGAAAAAGCTGACAGGGAACAGTAAAAAGGCATGGGCAGTTCAGAAAAAGGTACTGGTCAAGCATGGAAAAAGCAGATCTCAAAAGATAATGTCAGTCACTTTTTCTGCCAACCAATGGGGTTGGTGCGCATGCTGCGCCGAAAGTAACTTTTCAGACATAAAGCAGATTAGGTCAACAGCACAAAAGATAAGACAACACAAAAGCAAACGGCTAGATTAAACAGAAGAAAACTCAAAGGGTTTAGCGCGAGAAGGCTCGAGCGCAAAGGCAGACACAGAAGGTCAAGAGAGCGCGAGCGCGAAGGCAGACGGAACCAACCTTAACGCGTCGCGGAAAGAACTACATTTCTAAGCGCGCCGCGGGAAGAATCACATTTCTTAGCGCGCCGCGGGAGGAACTAAAATTCCTAGTGCGCCGCGGGAAGAACTATAATTCTTCGCGCGTCGAGGGATGAACTACGATTCTTAGCGCGCTGCGAGAAGAACTACAAATCCTTAGCGCGTCGCGGGAAGAACTACCGTTCTTAGCGCGCTGCGAGAAGAATTACAATTCTTAGCGCGCTGCGAGAAGAGTTCGTCTCGCGTATCGCTGAAACAGGTGGTCTTCACGCAGGATTCCTTGTAAGGGGTCTGGCGCGTGGAGCTGCGCAGACAACCTTAGGCGGGAAGGAACAAAGGACAAGCAAAGAGTTAGAAGAAAAAGAGGGAAACAAGGCGTAAGGGCGGGACGGCGACAAGAGGGAAAAGAAGGCGGAAAGAGAGAAGAGGGACGGGACGGCGGAAAGAAAGAGAGAGAAAGAGGCGGGAAGGAAAATATATATTATTATTAAAAGTAAAATATAAGTATAAATATTAAATCATAAAAGAAAGAGATCGGGTCAGAGAAACGGGTACCTGGGTCGGGTCGGATCGGGGCAGATGTCACAGTCTCCCCTACTTTAAGAAATTTCGTCCCGAAATTTATCTCGAAGTAGGTTGCGCAGAGAACAGGTGCGGGTACTTGATCTTCATTTGATCTTCCCTTTCCCATGTAAACTCGGCTCCGCGCTTGGACTCCCAGCGAACTTTCACGATAGGGATACGACTGCGCTTGGTTTGCTTTACCTCGCGATCCATAATCTCAACAGGCTTCTCAACGAAATGCATAGTTTCATCAACTTGAACTTCATCAAGTGGAATGTGAAGGTTCTCGTCAGCTAAACACTTCTTGAGATTGGATACATGGAACGTTGGATGCACATTACTGAGCGCGGGCGGTAGGTCAAGTCTGTAGGCAACTTTTCCTACACGCGCGAGAATCTTGAATGGACCAACATAACGAGGAGCAAGCTTACCTTTCTTCCCAAAGCGGACAACACCTTTCCAGGGCGACACTTTGAGGAGAACAAGATCACCAACTTGAAATTCGAGAGGCTTCCGCCTACGATCTGCGTAACTCTTATGTCGGCTTCTGGCAGTCAGCAGATGATCACGGATCTTGGCGATTTTATCGGTTGTCTCTTGAACAAGTTCGGGTCCTGTGATTTGAGCTTCTCCCACTTCGTTCCAACAAATCGGGGAGCGGCACTTACGACCGTAAAGTGCTTCAAATGGGGCCATACCGATACTGGAATGATAGCTGTTATTATAAGAGAACTCAATCAAAGGCAGGTGTGAATCCCAATTACCTCCAAAATCAAGAACACAAGATCGGAGCATATCCTCAAGAGTTTGAATAGTTCGCTCAGACTGACCGTCAGTCTGAGGATGATATGCCGTACTCATGTCCAAGCGAGTTCCTAGCGCAGATTGGAGAGATTTCCAAAAGCGAGATATAAAACGGCCATCGCGATCGGATATGATGCTCAAAGGAGTACCATGGCGGCAGACAATCTCCTTGACATAAAGCTGCGCGAGTTGCTCAACACGGTAGTTTTCACGAATGGGCAGGAAGTGAGCAGACTTAGTCAAACGATCCACTATTACCCAAATGCTATCATGTTTGCTTGCTGTCAAAGGTAACTTGGTAATAAAGTCCATCGCTACACATTCCCATTTCCACGTAGGAATTTCTGGTTGTTCGAGCAAACCAGATGGGCGTTGGTGTTCAGCTTTCACTTTAGAACAAGTCAGGCATCTAGCTACGAACACAGCAATATCCTTTTTCATACCGGGCCACCAATAAGTAATGCGCAAATCCTTGTACATCTTATCAGTGCCAGGATGAATAGAATACCGAGATTTGTGCGCTTCACTCAGGATATCAGCGCGAAGATTCTCATCAAAGGGAATCCAGATGCGATTGAGATAGCAGAGAATTCCACCCAGATTAGGGACAAAATGCGCTTCCGCGCCACACGCTAACTCGGCGCGAAGGTTACCATTACTGATGGATGCGCGCTGCGCGTCACGAATACGCGATTCAAGGTTGCTTTGGATCGGCGCAAAGTGAAGATGCGTGCGCGGCAAGATACAGTTAAGCTGGCAGGGTTTTCGGCTGAGCGCATCGGCTACCACATTAGCCTTACCAGGATGATACCGGATCTCACAATCGTAATCGCTGATGAGTTCGTTCCATCGGCGTTGCCTCATGTTGAGTTCCTTTTGATCAAAGATATGCTGAAGGCTTTTATGGTCAGTGTAGAGGATGCACTTAGTACCATAAAGGTAGTGTCTCCAGATCTTCAAGGCAAATACAACTGCACCAAGTTCGAGGTCGTGAGTTGTATAATTCTTTTCATGAACCTTAAGTTGCCTTGATGCGTAAGCGATAACCTTGCCTCGTTGCATAAGAACACAACCGAGACCTTGGTTGGAGGCATCGCAGTATACGACAAAATCATCATTACCCTCAGGTAGCGCAAGAACAGGAGCTTCACACAACAATCGCTTGAGCGATAGAAAGGCTTCTTCTTGCTTCGAGCCCCAAATATATGGTTTACCTTTGTGCGTTAGAGCTGTTAAAGGCAAAGCGATCTTCGAGAAGTTCGAAATGAAGCGCCGGTAATAACCAGCTAAGCCCAGAAAGGAACGGATCTCAGAAGGAGAGGATGGCGTAATCCAGTTCTTGATTGCTTCAATTTTGGATGGGTCGACATGAATACCCATCTTGTTAACAACATGACCAAGAAACTGTACTTCATCATACCAGAATTCACACTTGGAAAGCTTAGCATAGAGTTGCTCAGCTCTAAGCTTTTGCAATACCAATCGGAGATGTTGCTCATGCTCGGCCTTGGTCTTAGAATACACCAGAACATCATCGATAAACACGATCACGAATTTATCCAAGAAAGGCCTACACACCCGATTCATTAGATCCATGAAAACGGCGGGTGCGTTGGTTAAACCGAAGGACATGACCAAGAATTCAAAATGGCCATAACGAGTTTGAAAAGCAGTCTTCGGAACATCTTCATCGCGGATGCGCAACTGGTGATAGCCAGAGCGGAGATCAATCTTCGAGAAACAAGAGGCACCTTGGAGTTGATCAAAGAGGTCGTCAATACGCGGTAAGGGATACCGGTTTTTAATGGTGAGTTTGTTCAACTCGCGGTAATCAATACACATGCGAAACGATCCATCTTTCTTTTTAACGAACAACACCGGAGCACCCCAGGGCGAAGAGCTAGGGCGAATGAATCCTTTAGCAGTCAACTCTTGAAGTTGGCTTGCCAATTCTTGCATCTCAGCGGGCGCAAGACGGTAAGGAGATTTAGCTACGGGGGAAGCACCAGGGACAAGATCAATACGGAACTCGACTTCACGAGCGGGAGGGATACCAGGAAGATCATCAGGAAAAACTTCAGGAAAATCACGCACAACAGGGATATCGCGAAGCTTCTTCTTTCCTTCATCAGGTTTGACCACATGGGCTAGAAATGCAATACACTTCTTCCGCATGAGTCTTCGGGCTTCGGCGCAAGACATAAGTTTAAGACCGCGGGAGGGTTTTTCGCCGTAGATATGAAGATCACAATTTTCTCGAGGAATGCGAATCATCTTCTTGGCGCAAATAACTTCGGCGCGATTCTTCGAGAGCCAGTCCATACCAATAATAACATCAAAGCTTCCAAGAGGCATGGGGATGAGGTCGATCAGAAAATCGTTTTCGTTAAGGTTAAGCGTGCAATCTTTAATCACAGAGTTAATTAAAACAGTTTCGCCATTAGCCAATTCAACTGAAAAATCTTCTTTTAAGTTATCGCGCGGTCGCGCAAGCTTCTGCTCGAAGGCGCGAGAGATAAAACTTCGATCGGCGCCAGTATCAAAAAGTATAGAAGCATAAAATCCGTTAAGCAAAAATGTACCATTAACTACGTCATTATTTGCTTGCGCTTGGTGAGCGGTTATGTTAAAAGCTCGTCCACGCGTCACTTGGTTTGAAATCTGGTTCACCGGATTCGCTTGCGTAATCTGAACTTGTAGCCTTGGGCACGCGTTCCGGAAATGACTGGGATCACCGCAGTTAAAGCACGATCTGGGTCGTGGGTTTTGGTAGGTTGGTTGTGGGTTCTGCGGGTAGACTGGTGGTGTTGGCGCAATTGGGTTGGCGAGAGGGACTCTACAGTATTCGGCAGAGTGACCAACGCGGCCACATCGGTTACATTGTCGACACGGGGTTTGGGTTGGGTGGTGAAGTCTACAGGTTGGGCAAAAGGGTTGATTTCCTGTGTAAGGTTTCTTAGGTGGCGGGGCAGGGAGTGCGGGATTGGTTAAGGCATAGTTATGGACTACAGGAGGTGTTGGGTAGGCTGTCAGAGGGTTAGGCGCGTAAACTGGAGGTTGGTAGATGGGTTGCTGGACAATGGGCGGGTTGGTAAGCGCATAGGCCTTGCGCCTGCGCTTGAGGTTGTTACGGTTTGAGGGTTCTGGTTTGGTTTCTGTTGGTTCAGGGGCAGTCTTGGTGGGTTTGGTTTTCTCAGCTCCCCGCAGGAACAGGGTTCCTGCTCTGACATGGTTGTCGCTGAGCACAGCGGCCAACTCAATGGCGTCAGAGAGGGTTACTGGGTTTCTGGCCCATACAGAATCTTGAATTTCCATGGGGAGACCCCCAAGGAATTTCTCTATGGCTCGGCGGGAAGGGGTAACAAGGTGAGGGACCAGCAAACTTAGTTCATGGAAACGCGTCGCGTACTCGCGCGCTTCGCCACTGTATTGCTTAAGATTCCAAAATTCTTCCTCCAGGCGCTTAACTTCGTTGGGAGGGCAGAATTCTCGCGTCAGAATCTCCTTAAATTCCTCCCAGAGCATGCTAGAAGCAGCTTCTGCGCCACGCGCATGAGCTACTCCATTCCACCATGTAAGCGCTCTAGATTCCAGGACACTGGAAGCATATAGGGTTCGTCTGTCTGAGGGGCATTGGGTGTGGAGGAAAGTGTTTTCTATTTTCTCAAGCCACTGGAGCATCACGGTGGCTCCTTCAAGACCTGTGAACTTTGGAGGGTTACCCGCGTTAAAGGACTTAATGTTATAACTGGAGGTATTGTTTTGGCTCAAGGCTTGGGCTATCGCGGCGGCCATTTCATGGGAACGTTGCTGTCTACGCATGCGCGAGGCTTCTCTTCTCTGAAATCGGCGAGATAGCGGAGGCATTCTATAAAAGTTTTAATTTTAGTTAATATCTTGATTTTAGCGCAAAGTTTTAATCTTATAAAGCTTGGTTTCGCGGAGTCAGTTACTGTCAAAAGTTAAAGTAAAATAAATGACCCTAGATGCAGACTTAATAAAGGTAACAAATTCGAATCAAGAATCGACAATTCATGTATCACCATGACTTTCCGAATTCTCAATTTAAAATGACGAGTAAACGAGTATTGGAGATTGACGATTCATGTATCACCATGACTTTTCAATCTTCAATATAAAATATACAAGAAAATGAGTATTGGGGGTTGACAATTCATGTATCACCATGACTTTTCAAGTCTCCAACCTCAGAACATAATCGTAAATGGAAATTGAAAATCAACTATTCATGTATCACCATAACTTTTCGGATTTTCAACTCCCAACAAACGAATATGTAAGAAAAAATCAATAAAAATCGAAATTCAACAAAAATCGAAATATCGCGAAATAAATCATAAAATCATATACTGCGCAAGCGCGAGCATATTCATAAATAACGAGTAATTAACAATAAGCGCGCAAACATGAGATTTCTCTCATGCGCGAGAAGGGACTCTTAGGTATTCTAGGCCGTTACGTCTAACCACCTATCCTAAAGTCAACGAGCTCTGATACCAATCTGTAACACCCCGACCAAAGGCGGATTATACATCGGGGCGCCACATATTGTTTCATTACTCGTGACACTATTGGGTGTCAATATTTAATAAATACATTCATTCGCGCACGCGCAAAGTAAACACAATAACATAAATCATCATAAATCAATATATTATAAATCATAATATTCGAACAGCAAAAACTTGTCTTGATACATTTTAATCTAGGTCCAAAATAAAGAAAACTTCCTATGTGTCCACAAGCTCCAAAACAGCTACTGCAAACCTGAACATGTGTTAAAATAACCGTCAAACACTTGCGTGTTGGTGAGAAATCAAGTTTAATACAATACATAGATAACAATAAATCTGCGCGCAACACGTGTATGTCTGGTGTTTAACAAGGGTGCAATCAGATTGTGATCAAGCCTAAATAGATCATAGCTCATAGTTCATAGTTCAATCCGTGCTCCCAATTGAGCACAAAAACGAGAAAACATCTGTGCAAGTGTAAACAAAGAAAACCGTAAACGATAGGTCTCCCGTGTTCATCTAATGGATCCATGAAAACTGCGGAATAGGCCGAACAAAGCGGTTAATGATACACACACACAAATAAACAGCCAAGTAAACGTCCTCAACACATGGGATACTGCGCGACTAAAGTTCATAAACAAGTTTAAGACTCTAAGTTTGTATGAACACATGAACATCCCAAAACATTAAAAGCAAAAAGGGATTAGGTACGAGATTACTCACATGATAAACGATGCGGTGTAAGATAAAGCAAGAACCAACTTTAAACAAGCACAAGTTAACCTATAAATAAGATTATTGTTTTAATGATTTGTTTTAAGTCTTGATTATAAGTTTGCATAAGTAAATTATTATATATATATATTACCGAAAAAGCAGGGCAGAACAGAGAGGAAGACGGAGGCAGAGAGGAGGACGGCAGAGAGAGCAAGGAGCAAGAGAGAATAAGAGAGATTAAGTGTTTTGTGTGTGTAGTGTTAGGAAAAATAATACTATTATTTATAGAGAAACCCTAGGGAACACAATCCCTAGAAAAAGGGGAAAAGATCTCAAAAAGCAAAAGATTCCAAAAGCAAAAGATATCAAAAGATATGGCAGCAGGGAAAAAGAGAAAAAGCTGACAGGGAACAGTAAAAAGGCATGGGCAGTTCAGAAAAAGGTACTGGTCAAGCATGGAAAAAGCAGATCTCAAAAGATAATGTCAGTCACTTTTTCTGCCAACCAATGGGGTTGGTGCGCATGCTGCGCCGAAAGTAACTTTTCAGACATAAAGCAGATTAGGTCAACAGCACAAAAGATAAGACAACACAAAAGCAAACGGCTAGATTAAACAGAAGAAAACTCAAAGGGTTTAGCGCCAGAAGGCTCGAGCGCAAAGGCAGACACAGAAGGTCAAGAGAGCGCGAGCGCGAAGGCAGACGGAACCAACCTTAACGCGTCGCGGAAAGAACTACATTTCTAAGCGCGCCGCGGGAAGAATCACATTTCTTAGCGCGCCGCGGGAGGAACTAAAATTCCTAGCGCGCCGCGGGAAGAACTATAATTCTTCACGCGTCGAGGGATGAACTACGATTCTTAGCGCGCTGCGAGAAGAACTACAAATCCTTAGCGCGTCGCGGGAAGAACTACCGTTCTTAGCGCGCTGCGAGAAGAATTACAATTCTTAGCGCGCTGCGAGAAGAGTTCGTCTCGCGTATCGCTGAAACAGGTGGTCTTCACGCAGGATTCCTTGTAAGGGGTCTGGCGCGTGGAGCTGCGCAGACAACCTTAGGCGGGAAGGAACAAAGGACAAGCAAAGAGTTAGAAGAAAAAGAGGGAAACAAGGCGTAAGGGCGGGACGGCGACAAGAGGGAAAAGAAGGCGGAAAGAGAGAAGAGGGACGGGACGGCGGAAAGAAAGAGAGAGAAAGAGGCGGGAAGGAAAATATATATTATTATTAAAAGTAAAATATAAGTATAAATATTAAATCATAAAAGAAAGAGATCGGGTCAGAGAAACGGGTACCTGGGTCGGGTCGGATCGGGGCAGATGTCACATTGGTGTCCCGATTTGCATGCCCAAGTGGAATATTGATCAAGGAAGGTTGATAAAGAAAATAGAGTCGAAGTGCTGCCCGAGTGTGTAGGGTATATTGAGCCAAGAAAGGTAGGCATAATGCCCGAATAAAATAATAATAAAATATGATAAGGGCTTAATACCCCAAGTCGAAGTTATTCTCGATAAACAAAGAAATATATATAACAAAGAAAATAAAGAAAAAGAAAAATAAAATATATATGTGAGTATATATATATATATATATATATATATGATTATTCTTTGTTATAAAATATATTATTTAAGTATAATGAGTATACTTAAATAATAAAGAAAGAAATACGTTTCTTAAAGAAGAAGAAACGTAGGGTTTTTATAAATAAACTAAAGATTTATAAAGATTACTTTTTAACTAAAGGTTTTTAAGTAAAAAGAGATAATGAACTAAATGTTCATCGAGATAAATAAAACTAAAGGTCTAAGCCAGATCGTGTATCCGACTAACAAAAGTTATACTCGTACTATAGGTGCGAGATAGCAAGAGAAAGACTCACGGACAGTGTTGGAAGCCGATCCCATTGAAAAGGTGAATACGCCCCACTTTTATAAACTTGTTTTCAAACAATCAAACGTGTTACGTGTAAAACTTTACATGATGCTACGTGTCTCTAAAAACATTGTAAATAAGAGTATAAGCCTAGCCCTCTGGCTGTGGTATACGTTTGTCTGGATCCTTACATATGTGGAACGCGGTGGGCACATCGCACCACGCTCGGTCACGACCTCCAGCCACGATGGGCCGGACCTAAGTTACGTCCGAGTGAGACTGACCGTGTGTATATTTATGGTACCAAAGTTATGTCGAAACGCTGCGGTGTTTTGCTAGGTGACCTAGTGTAGAGACTCGAGTTTATGATGATTGTTTAACTTGATTATTCCTAAGCCAAGAAGGGCCGAGACTTACGTGGTCTCGAGGGGTGATTAAGTAAAAGAAAATATTTTAGCATCAGCATATTCACCAGCATTTGTTGCTGACGTATTTTATTAACATTTTGCAGGTAACCAAGATTAGAGCTTGAAAGACGAAGAGCTCAAGAATCCGATGGCTCGGATAATTTTGTTTGAATATAAAATATGATATTCTTGTAAAACATATAAACAAGTAAATACTAAACGAGACTTTCGTCTCGTCTTTTTGTAATGTAAATATTTATAAGTTTGATCCTTGTGTTTTATAAAAGTCTTCCTCTATAACTCGTAACTCTGATTTATATACAAACTCTGTTTGCACCATCAAAGATTTGAACTTGGGTCCCAAAAGGGATCAAACACTTATCCTTATCAACACAAACCATCCAACCAACATTAAATGTTATGAAAAATGACAAAACTATTACGATATATAAAAAAAACTTAATATGCTTTGTGGCACCAAAGTTCTTAATTATACTATAGTAATAATGAAGTTAGAAACTCGTGCATTATCCGAGCTGAATAAATAAAATATTAGATAGTTTGCAATAAAGCTTTAGAAATTACAAAATAAAAATAAAAATAAATAAACTAAAAATTCTTAATATAAGATATGATTGAAATTACATGTAACTTACTAACTACTAACTTAATATATATACTAACTTAATATATTTAAAGTCAAATATATCACATAAGTTATTAATTTTATATTATGTTTATTATCATAAATAAAAATTAGTGAAATAAGATAATCTAGAAAAAAAATATCAGATTCATAGAATTATAACACGTGACGTAACTAGTTACTTGTTTATTACGTATAGAACAACATGTGCATTTGGACCCACTGAAATTCTAGTTTGGTTTTTTGGAACGACTATAATTTTTATTGTTGTCATCCATAAGATTTGATCTCTCAACCCATGACAACCAACTCTAAGTGGGGTGGCGTGCTAGAAACAACTTCGAACCCATATTGACTTTTTCTCTCATTCACTCTCACACCAACCTTGAACCCGGAAGCTCCCACCATTTGGGTTGCTTGCTTCGCCCACCCTAACACAAAAACCCTTTAGTTAGTTTTGTTTTTCTGAACGACGATTTTTGTTTTGTATTGTTTTTTTTATGTTTAGGCCGCCACGCTCTCTAATTCGGAGAGTATTGTTGCCCCACTCTAGCCATACTATGGTGTCTTAACCGGACCAATGTTGATTTCAGAGTTTGGCTTGAGCGTTTTTCCAAGAAAGTATATCGTTGGCTTTCACTTAGCAGCCATGCCATCACAATAACAGATCTCAGATTGACAGACTCATAAGACCTAAGACTATTTCCAATGCATGAGACAAACTATGCCCTTAGTAGCCCTTAGCAACCAAGCCCTTTCACAGGGGCTTTGTTTTTGTTGTCTTTTGAAGGTGAGATGAGCTCAAAGTAAAAGAAAAACAAGTTTTATATAAATGGGTAGGTGATGAGCCGGAAATTAAAGAGGATAAAAATATTTGTAAGATTAGAGATGAAATTAAGGATTTTAAAGAGAAATAAGGACACACTTAACATAACATTAGGGATTGTCTTACTCAAACAGAGCAATGCTATAATAACAAGTAGATTTCTAAAAAGTGTAGAAAGTGTGTTTTCACTATTAGATATAATAAAACACATCGCACAATAAACACATCGCAATTAAAATAAAACACATCGTACAATAAAAACACTTTCCATATCTACCGTTGGGTCAACATGTCTAACGCACCAGATTACTTTTACACTTTTTAAACACACTCCACTTCTTATTATAACCCACCACACTTTTTTTTGAACGACCAGCTAAGTAATGCCGAGTACTCTGTACGCGGTCCCCATTGGCTAGAGGTAGCCAGAGCCGGCCACTAGTCCGGACGGACGGAGCCCTTAGCGATCCATATATTGAGGGATTCACCGGATAAAACCCGACCCCCACGCCCGCCAAATGGCAAGACAGCAAGGAGCCGGTAAAACCGGGTGAGATCAAGACTCAAACCCTGACAAGCCAGAATCATCCTCATATCTCTCATATAAACTAGTAATAATAAGATTTGAACCTCCTACCTCTCACTAATAAAGTGATTATTTTATCGTTAAGCCACATCCGATTTATAACCTCACAATACTTAAACATACTCTTTTGATAGTTAGCAACATTATAGACCCTTCCAAAAGAAAAAAAAAATCTTTTAAATTAGTTTATTAGTATTGAGAGTCAAGCCCACACTTCCCACCACCAGCTAGACTCTCACATCTACTCCCAACATCGTTTGTATCGATTACACACACTCACACTCTCCATAAAACCCACCACTTTCTCCATTCCACCATCTTCTCCAAATCCACCATTATTATTATTCTCATTACCACAATGCAAGCTCAAGCTCTTCTCCAATCAACCCACCTCCGGGTCACCCCTCTCGACCCGTTCCACACCCGACCCACCAAATTCAATGCCAAACCCACCCGCACCCGCAAACCCACCTTCTCAATCTCCGCAACATCCGCCCCGAAACGCGAAACCGACCCGAAGAAACGGGTGGTGATAACGGGTATGGGCCTGGTATCCGTGTTCGGGAACGACGTGGACACGTACTACGAGAAGCTGTTATCGGGCGAGAGTGGAATCGGGTTGATAGACCGGTTCGACGCCTCCAAGTTTCCGACCCGGTTCGGTGGGCAGATTCGTGGGTTTAGTTCGGATGGGTATATTGATGGGAAGAATGATAGGAGGCTGGATGATTGCTTGAGGTATTGTATTGTCGCTGGCAAGAAGGCCCTTGAGGATGCTGATCTTGGTGGCGATAAACGCAATAAGGTTTGTTTTCGGGTTGTTTTCGGGTTAATTGATTGATATGTGGTAACTGTGAAATTGAAGTATTGTGTTTAAAGGTTTGTGGGTTTTTTGATATACAAAAATTGGGATTTGGGTTTTTGATTAATTTGTGTAAAGTTTAAATCTTTATGAAATTGAAGTATAATGATTGCAGGGTTTATGTATATTATTAGCATGAAAGATGTGAACTTTTTTAAGTTTTATGGGTTTGGTTTGTGTTAATGGATGCTAATTTTATTGAAATGTGCCAAATTTAAAAAAACCGATTTGAACTTTTTTAAGTTGTATGGGTTTGATTTGTGTAAATGGATGCTAATTTTATTATAATGTGCTAATTAAAAAAAAAAGATTTGAACTTTTTTTAAAAAGATTTAAATCTTGGTAACATAAGTTTAATATACCAAAATTGAGTTTTGGGTTGATTGATTGAAATGTGGTACCCATGTGTTTAATTAGTGTAAAGTTTAAATCTTTATGAAAGTGTGCTGATTGCAGGGTTTATGTATACCAGCATGGAAAACTTATTTTATGTTGTGTGGCTTTGATTTGTGTTAATGAATGATAATTTTACTATATTGTGCCAATTTTTTTTAAAAAAAATTGAACTTTTTTGAAAAAAAGATTTAAATCTTGATAATATAAGGTTTGGGGGGTTTTTGATTAATTGGTTGAAATGCAGAACCCATGTGTTTAGTTTGTGTAAATTGTTATAAAATTGAAGTATTGTGTTTGGGGGATATGCTCTGTTTTAGGGTTTATGGATGTATGCGTAAAGTAATGTGGGTGTGACTGAAGTCCAGAAGATGTATAAGCATCAAAGATTTGAACTTTTATATGTTTTATGGCTTTGGTTTGTGTTAATGGATGCTAATTTCACTCTAATTGTGATGTTCTTGGATATATATGATCTGTTTATGTTTATTGAGTTAAGGATAAGCAGGTTGTTACAATTATAGCAGCTTTGTACATGCTTATCTTAATCTGATTATTATGACTTTTGATAATTTTAAGTTAATTTTCAGGCATACTTACAAACACCCTTGAAGTGATCATGTGATTTTTTATAAAGATCTATTTTTTTGGGAGTTTATTAAAATATGCAATTTATCTTGCTGTGATCTAATATTACAAGAAACATATGCAGATTGACAAGGAGCGTGCTGGTGTGCTTGTCGGTACTGGAATGGGGGGTCTAACTGTGTTTTCAGACGGGGTCCAGAACCTAATCGAAAAGGGTTACAGAAAAATTACACCTTTTTTCATTCCTTACGCAATAACAAACATGGGTTCTGCTTTGCTTGCTATTGATCTTGGATTCATGGGTCCAAATTATTCAATTTCAACCGCGTGTGCGACTTCAAATTATTGTTTTTATGCTGCTGCAAATCATATCAGAAGAGGGGAAGCTGATTTGATGATTGCTGGTGGCACTGAAGCCGCCATTATTCCGATTGGGTTGGGTGGTTTTGTGGCGTGCAGGGCCCTCTCTCAAAGAAATGATGACCCGAAAACGGCTTCTAGACCGTGGGATAAAGATAGAGACGGGTTTGTTATGGGTGAAGGTGCTGGTGTGTTGGTATGTTTCTTTTTCTTGAAATTAATATATTTTTTTTGTTAAAATGATTGTCTAATTAACGGGAATTTTGGATTTGTGTTTTGAAGTGATTTTATGTGATGTTGAATGATCAGAATCACAAAATAAATAGGATTGTGGAAAATAATGTTTGGATCCGTTTCAATCCCGTTAAAGTAGGGGCTTGTTTTTACTTACGAGAGCTCGAGCTCGAGCTCGAGCTGTGCTCGTTTATTAATTATATATATACATTTTTAGTTATTTTTATATTTTTTAGTTATAGTTTATATTTTATTTAGTTATTATATCGTAATGTTATATATGGTAAATTTTATTATATAAAAATATTATTTAATACATTAAATAAGAATAATATAAATAATAGGCTTGTTTAGGCTCGCGAGCCAGCTAGATAAGTGAAGCTGGAGCTCGGGCTCGTTTATTAACAAGCTTATTTTAAGGTTCGAGCTTGTTTAAGTTTTTATTATTGATAAGTAGTTTTGTTGTAGTTGAAAACCAAAGAGATTGTAAATAAAGGACCTAAATTAGTTTTCAGGGTAAAATAGTCAATATAAATATGTTTTGATCATTAAAGATATATGTTATTTGAAGGTGATGGAGAGCCTAGAACACGCAATGAAAAGAGGCGCACCGATAATTGCCGAGTACTTGGGTGGGGCGGTAAATTGTGACGCATATCATATGACCGATCCACGATCAGATGGTCTTGGTGTTTCTTCTTGCATCCAAAGCAGCCTTGTTGATGCTGGCGTGTCACCTGAAGAGGTAATTTTATTCAATATAATATCCAAAATATAATATTATATTTTGTGGCAACATGTAAACATATACGGAACCACGTATATTTCCTAGGTTAACTACATAAATGCACACGCGACTTCAACATTGGTCGGTGATCTAGCAGAAGTAAACGCTGTAAAGAAGGTGTTCAAAAGCACCGAAGGGATTAAAATGAATGCAACCAAGGTAAATTACCTTTTTGTCCTTTTCATTATTCACATGTTAATATTGACAACCTTGGTAAGTTTGTAACATGTTTATTTTTTATTTTTTTATTTTGTTTTAGTCTATGATTGGACACTGCCTAGGTGCAGCCGGAGGTCTGGAAGCCATTGCTACGATCAAAGCCATCCAAACCGGATGGGTGCATCCCACCATAAATCAATTTGTACGTTTATACGCGTGTTAATTATATCATTTTACATTAATTGTTGAACTAAATTACAAAAATATGATGGTATACTTTTATGCATGTAGAACCCAGAGGTCGCAGGTGAATTTAACACCGTTGCAAATCAAAAGCAACAACATGAAATCAACGTTGGTGAGTTTCTTATCGTTTTCTGTTTTCTTCACGCACGTTATTATTAATGTTTTATTTTACTTATGATATATAACTAAAGTCTAAAACTATAATTATGTGACAGGCATTTCAAATTCATTTGGTTTTGGTGGACACAATTCGGTGGTGGCGTTCTCTGCATTCAAACCTTGATATGATATCATTTTTGAGGCTTCGACAAACCGCTTGTTCTTGTTTTTAATTGTATGTTATTATATGCACATTTTGGTCGTTTTATGTGATTCTGGTTGAAAATAACCTCAATAACATATGCTTAAATAGTCTTGTGGCCAATCTGTATCGGTTTAGGCGTTAATTTATGAGTTGGGACAGATTTGGAGACTAGCATTTGGTTACAGGATTTCAGACAGTTTGTAGTTTTTGCATGTGTATTATTCGGGTTTTCGCTAATTTCGTACCTTTTTACTTGATGTTCGTACGTTCACTGGTTATAACCTACGCAAAAAATTACGGTTTCTGTTACCTGGATAATTTGTGTTATGGCTGGGTAAAATCAATCAATAATGTGGTGATATCAAGTCTATCAAATGCAAACCAATACAACATATATAGTAAACTTACAAGACTTCTACAAATTTAAGGGAAAAATATATAGATAGTGAAACGGAAATTGAAAGTTGGATTTGTTACCATGACTAAGTAAGATAGTGGTGGAGCACATATTTGTAGATCGAATTGCTTGATTGTGATTAACGATTGGGTTTGTTGGCTTGTCTTGGACTTCATCGGGCACGGCCTCGGTAAGAAAGGAGGCCTACATGCCTAGTTGTGCTTACACGATGAACGTATCGTTGATAGAGAGCTGTTGTCGCTTGCCTTATGAGTCCTGGGTGGGACGAAACCAGTAGACCTTGATCATAAGCTGACGGTTTGAGAGGCTTGCTCCTTGACATTGAGCTGTTTTGAGCTCTAGTTCTAAAGCTCGAGCTGACTTTTGAGTAAATTTTCAAGCTTGGGCTCAGCTCAAGCACGAACCCGTCTTGTTTATTATTTATTAACTGGTTTATTACATTTATAATTAGTTTTTATGTGTTTTTAATTAATAACTTTTATATATAACAAGTCAACAAATATATTATTAAGTTATTTTTATCATTACAATTAATATAAACTATGGAGTTTTTTACCAAAATAGGGTGGTGGAGAAAAGTATTTACGAAAATGAGGGATTTTAAAACTATTTATCAAAATAGGTTTTTTGTTTTTCTTATTAATTTTTTAACATCTTTTTTACATTTTCTTTTAATTACTCAACACATGGTCAAACACACACCCCACCCAACCCCCTTCACTATCACGAAAATAGTTAATTTTTTAAGTGTTCCGATCATCGACGACTAATCCAGCGACCCTATCAAACAAGTTTAACCCATCAATATTATTATTATTGTGAGAAGGGTTTTGTCCAATTTGGGGATGAGCAGCAAACGCTTCAAGGCAACCATGAACATCAACCTGTGGATTCAAAACATTAAACCCATCAATATTATTATTATTATTATTATTATTATTATTATTCAATTTTAATAGTTTATTTACATATACAGACCTTACTGAACCAGATGTTGTTGGCTGCAACCACAGCTTCGTCGTAAGCAGCAAAAGGTCCAGTGGCCATCATTTGTTCAGCGAATTGAGTGCTTCCGTAGCATGATATGAAATCGGTTTTGCTGAATTTGATTGCCATTGAAGATTGATGTGATGAAGATGATGATGTTCGTGGATCGAGTAGACAAACCTGCAACATAATATACCCCTATCTGTCTCTCTCTCTCTCTCTCCCCCTCTCCCTCCATCTCCACTCAAAACCGAAGTCGACAAGAAATTTGTGTTTAATGTAGCTGCGGTTGTGCAGACTTTGTGCTACTGGTGCAAAATGAAATCGGCGTCAAATTGTATTGGGCTGTCTGGATCTGTCGGAAATCACGAAATTATGTGATTCAGGGTTGCCGGATTAGTCGTCGATGATCGGAGCACTTAAAAAATTAACTGTTTTCGTGATAGTGAAGGGGGTTGGGTGGGGTGTGCGTGTGACTAGAGGTGCACAAACCGGTTTTTTAAAAAAACCGGTTCGGTTATTAACCGGACCGGTTTTTTTTGGCCCGGAAAAAAACCGGTTCGGTTAATAACCGGACCGGTTAATAACCGGTTTTTTTCTGTCAAAACCCTAACCGGTCTAACCGGTTAGGACCGGTTAGAACCGGTTAATAAACCGGTTTTTTTATTAACCGTTTTTTTTTTATTAACCGGTTTTTTTTTTTTTTTTTTTTTTAAATTTCGCGGTTTCAAATACGAATATTTGTTTTTTATATTTTGTACTTAATGAAGACCATTATTTTTTCACAGTATAAACAAACCGGTAACTACAAGGCAAACCGGTAACTACAAGGCAAAACGGACTGACCGAAGCCATTCTTTGCTTTCGTTGTTAGGGTTCTTTGCTTGGAAGATGAGTATGAGTGTGTGTTGGTGAATGTGTTTTCAACAAACAAAAGATTAAAAACACATAACTTTCATTTATAGTTTTTACATTAAAAATACAAACATTAAATCGTTATCGCATATTCGTAACTCAAAAATACAAACATTAAATCATTAACACTGAAGAAATCTCTGCCAAGAACTGTTGTTCATGATTTAACTCAAAAATACAAACATTAAATCGTGAACTAGCAGATGCTCCTGTTGTTCCCAATCGCAGTTTGTTCATGATTTGCCTCCATGTTTGCTGTTTCTTTAACTAAATTAGAAAAATCCAAATCAACAAGTAAATAAGAGCACATATTAGGAAAAAGAATGCTTAGACACGATTACATGAACAACTTGCTGTTTCTTACTCATGATTTGCCTCCATGTTTGCTGTTTCTTTAACTAATTTTCTTCGCTACCCGATCCCGAGCTATTTCTTAGGTAATCGTCGTCTTCATCGGTCATTGGTTGAGTGTGTCCTTCATTGACCTCGTCTTCATACAAGCCCGCTTCATACTCCATTTCCCCCTCGAGTGAGCGTTGATGTTGTGCCCTATCTAAAGAGTCCAAGTAATCCTTGTAGCAAATCGACATCTCTATAGCTGGTGCAGTGAGTCGAGTCCTCCTAATCGATATAACCCTGCCAGAAACAGAAAAAGCAGACTCCGAAGCTACCGTGGAAGCTTGGACCGTTAGTAAATCTTTAAATCAAGACTTCTAAATTCATCCGGAGTCATGTGTTTCACAAAGTTGGTACCACCATACCTTCCAAGTTCACTGCTTGGAGTGTTTACCCTTTGACGTTTACCGGCGTCTTCCCAAATCATGTAGTACATCCCCATTTCAAGGTCGGTTTGGGATTGGGATTGGGCAACAGCTCTTAACGAGTCATGAATTTGGGAAGACGACCCGTATTTTGTAAGGTAGACATCATACATGTTTGACAAGGTGGTGTTGAAAGCATTCTTTAAAGTTTGGCTATAATAGGGGTTTTGATCGTCGTTTAACCCAAGCTCATCACAAATTTTTTCTATTAAAGCTTCAACACCACCAACATTGATGCAAGGGTTTAACGCAGCAGCACATGTCAAAACAGCGGGTAGTTGTTGAAAATATTTTCTAAATTTTTCTTTCATTTTTACACCCATATCAAAATAAGGTGCACCCCTACAATCAAGTTCACTCAACTTTGTGCACATGACAGCAATTTTTGGTAAAGCAATGGGGCTTGTTGGATAGTAAACCCCGGATAAACTAGTTGTGCAAGATTTAAAAATTTGAAGGACCTCCGTAACGATCTCAATCAATAACCAGTTTCTAGGATCATATGGTGCACATTTACCCCTACTTGACAAAATTTGATGAAACGCAATTAATGATTCTTTTTGTTGGATGGCTTTCTCAAACATATTACAAGTCGAGTTCCATCTTGTTGGACAATCCCAATTTGGCCCCAACCATTGACAATTGCTTCTACACAAAATTTTTTGTATCTTGAAAATGTTTTATTGTTGCTAAAAACATCTCGTAACATTCTTTTAAAACTGTTTCTTTGCGTTTCGATCACGTTTAACCCATCTTGCACGGCCAAGTTGATAATATGTGCAATGCATCGGCTATGAAAAAACGCTCCATCACAAATAGGTTTATACTTTAATTTTAAATGGCCAACCGCGGCCGTATTGTTGGACGCGTTATCAAACGAAATTGAAAAGATTTTATCTTCAATTTTGTATTGTCGAATGACTTTATCCAAGATTTGAAAAATATTTCTACCCGTGTGCGGGTAATCAAACAATTGAAACGCAACGGTTCGTTTCATCATTTGCCACGACTCGGGGTCAACCCAATGAGCCGTCACACAAATGTATGAGTCGGGCGAACCATGAGGTACCGACCAAACATCCGTTGTTAAGTTTACACCAGTTTGTAAGTTTGAAAAGTATGAAATTAGTTCGGATTTAGCGTTTTTCCATGCTTTAAGACAATCTCTTCTAAGGGTCGAACGACTTACGTGTTGGTAGCGTGGTTGAACATAGTTTTGCATCATCTCCGTGAATTGAGGGTTGTCGAAGTGGTTGAAAGGAAGTGTTTGTTGAATCACAAAGTTTGAAAACTGTTGACGTACCGCTTCAACGTCGTACGTAAACACCCCTCCTTGATTCGTCATCTCCGGCTGCGAACTACTTCCCGCTTCGTCCTTCAAGGCCTTGCAAAAGCGCTGTTGTATATGCGCTTTTAAAGTGGAGTTTGCATCTTTGGCATAGAACTTCAAACAGTGCTTGCATCGAGCTTTTTGGCGACCGTTAGACAGTTCGCATAGGTCGAAATGTTGCCACACATCTTGGTTTCGTTTCGTGGGGATGATCCGAACGACCGTTATGTCTGTGTTCGAGGCACCCATGTTGACGGATGAAGCAGCACTTTGGGAGGCCATGATAATAAGAGCGTATAATCGAGTATGAAATAAACGAGTACGAGTATGAAATAAACGACTACGAAATAAGAGCGTATGGAGTGGTAATGTGGTATAATTGAGTGTGAGATAACAAAATAATCGCGTATGAAATAAACGTTTAGAGCTAGTAGAGTTGTATAATCGAGTGTGAGCTAACCTACCCAACCTAAACTATATATAGTTGTTTGTGGGGGTAAAATGTTAAAAAAAACGGCTAGAAATCAAGAAAAAACGGGCAAAAAAGGACCCAAACGGTCATATGGCCGTTTTATAACGGTCAAAAACCGGTTAACCTAAAAACCGGTTAACCGGTTTTTTGGTTAACTGGTTTTTGACCGTTAACCGGTTAACCGGTTTTTAGGTTAACCGGTTTTTTAATAACCGGTTTTTAAATTTAACCGGTTTTTTACTAACCGGTTCAATAACCGGTTTTTGTCCACGAATGAGTAACCGAAGTACTAACCGGCGGTTCAATAACCGGTCTAACCGGTTTTTTAATAACCGGTTTTCGGTTAAACCGACCAAACCGGTTCTATAACCGGTTTTTTTGAACACCTCTACGTTTGACCATGTGTTGAGTAATTAATAGAAAATGTAAAAAGATGTTAAAAATTAATAAGAAAAACAAAAAACCTATTTTGATAAATAGTTTTAAAATCCCCCATTTTCGTAAATACTTTTCTTCACCACCCTATTTTGGTAAAAAAACTCTAAACTATGGAAGATAAAAGATTCTGTTGAGCTTTTAAAAAGCATATGCTCACTAGGGATGAGCATTTTGTCCCAAATACCCGTACTTAGAGGTATACAAATAAGTTATTTTTGAAAACCGGTTCCGGTTTTTAACCGGTTCGGTTTTTTTGTAACAAAAAAACCGGTTTTTTTTAACCGTGACCGGTTTAAACCGGTTTCAGCAGTAAAAAAACCCTAACCGTTACTAACCGGTTAGAACTGGTCTAGTAATTGGTTTTAAATTCTAAAACTGGTCTGGTAACTGGTTTTAAAAAAACCGGTTAGTAAAACTGATTTTTTAAACTGGTTTTAGAAAAACCGGTTATTAAAACTGATTTTTTAAACAGGTCTGCAAAATAGGACTATAAAACCAGTCTGCAGAATAGGACTTTAAATTCAAAAAAACGAACGTTCGGTGGAAAGTTCGTTTATGAAATAAATGAACGAACTTGAACAAGGAATTTAAAACCGGCCTGCATATTGGAAATAGGACTTTAAACAAAACGAACGTTCGGTGGAAACTTCGTTTATGTTCGTTCGTTTAATAAATGTGAACAGAAAGTTCATTTGTTCCGTTCATGAACTGTTTCCTTAATGAGATAGCACAAATATGTTCATCATCGTTGGAGGACTTGCCTTTTTGCCCCTGCATTTACACCATTACCTTAATGAACCAGCATAATTAATTACCTTTTTGCCCCTGCTGAAATTGTAGCATCTATATGCATATTTAAGGTAGTCTTTTTGCCCATGTGTAAAGCAATCTGTTTCATGAGAACCATAACACTATTATGATAATAACCATAATAAATGGCCCATAACAATCTGTTATGATAACATGCCCTGTACATAACTGGAAGAAAAATAATAATAATAATAATAATAATAATAATAATAATAATAATAATAATAATAATAAAAACATCATATGATTAAGTCGTTTATGTTGGAAATAGGACTTTAAACAAAACGAACGTTCGGTGGAAACTTCGTTTATGTTCGTTCGTTTAATAAATGTGAACACAAGTGGAAAGTTCATTTGTTCCGTTCATGAACTGTTTCCTTAATGAGATAGCACAAATATGTTCATCATCGTTGGAGGACTTGCCTTTTTGCCCCTGCATTTACACCATTACCTTAATGAACCAGCATAATTAATTACCTTTTTGCCCCTGCTGAAATTGTAGCATCTATATGCATATTTAAGGTAGTCTTTTTGCCCATGTGTAAAGCAATCTGTTTCATGAGAACCATAACACTATTATGATAATAACCATAATAAATGGCTCATAACAATCTGTTATGATAACATGCCCTGTACATAACTGGAAGAAAAATAATAATAATAATAATAATAATAAAAACATCATATGATTAAGTCTTGGAACAAACGGTTACATACATAGCTGGTTAAATACGAACACCCACTAGGTTATATTTTATTTAAATATGACTAATATATGTCTTGATGAGCTGCGTTTAATCTTCTTCGTCCGAGCCCGAACCCGAACCTGAACCCGAACCCGAACTAGAACTATCGCGTAGGAGTTCATCTAGTTCGGCTTCTTCTTCGGTCATTGGGGTAGTCAATCCGGCTTCAACCTCGTCCTGGTACACTTCGGCTTCGTAATCCAATTCTCCCTCGAGTGAGCGTATGTGTTGACATCTCTCCGCCGCATCCAAGTAATCTTTCAAGCAAATCGACATCTCAACCACCTTTGGTGTTAGTCGAGTCCTCCTTATCGAAATCACCCTACCACTTATAGAAAAAGCACTTTCCGAAGCTACCGTGGAAGCTTGGACCGTTAGTAAATCTCGGGCCACGGTGGCTAAGATCGGAAATTGATCTTCCTTACTTTTCCACGAAGCCAACAAATCAAAGTTTTTAAATTCTTGTGAAGTCATCGATCGTAGAAAGTTCGACCCACCATACCGACTGAGTTCGCTACTACTCGTGTTACCACGTTGCATTTGACTCGACTCATCAAACAATTGGTTATAAACATACAAATCTTGATCTTCCATACTTGATGAACCTTTGCCGAAAGCGGCATTTCTCATTGACTCGTGAATGTGTGACGTGCAAGAACCATATTTTGATACATAAACATCAAACATTTGGTTAAGTTGAGTATTGAATTTGGCACTTGCGGCTAGTCCAAAGTTTGGTTCTTCGGGGGTGTTTAAATCCAACGCACTTGCAATTTTTTCAATCAAAGACCCGGTTCCAAAAATATTAAAACAAGGGTTTAAAGCGGCGGACAAGTGAAAACCGCGGGTAGTTCTTTAAAATATTTTCTTAATTTTTCCTTCATCGTATCCGCCATATCACAATATGGTATACCTCTACTCGCCAACTCGTTTAATTTTAAACACATTTTAAACAAATTGTGAAGTACCAATGAACTTGTTGGGTAGTAAACTCCCGATAAAGTCTTTGTTGACGTTTTGAAAACTTGAAGCATATGTATAACCGATTCGATAAGATTCGTATTCGATGGGTGGTAAGAAGAAACCTTTCCACGACTCTGACAAAATGTTATGAAATTCTATTAAACTTTCTTTTTGCATAATAGCTTTTTCAAACATGGTGCAAGTCGAGTTCCATCTATGAGCAACGTCCCAATTGGGTCCGTAGCATACTCGACCCGCTTCCTTACACATTTTAATATATTTTGAATGTCTATGCGCATCACTATATATATGGCGCAACATTCTTTTGAAAGCTTCTTTTTGTTGTTCAAATAACCTTTAAACCATCTTGAACGGCCAAATTTATGATGTGTGCGACTATGGAAAAAAATACCCTCACAAATCGGTTTGTACTTTAATCTTAATTTCGACACCGCAAGCGTATTGTTTGAGGCGTTATCGAAAGATATTGAAAATATTTTTTCTTTCAATTTGTACGTTGCAATACATTTGTCGATTGCTTTATATATAGCTTCACCGGTGTGAGGGTAATCAAAAAGTTTAAACAAAATCGTGCGTTTCATCATTTTCCACGTCGCCGGTTCAATCCAATGGGCGGTGTCACAAAGATATGAGTCGGGTGAACCGTGCGGTGCGGACCAAACGTCGCTAGTCAAGTTAACACCGGTTTCTATTTTTTCAAAAAAGAAATTAATTCTTGTTTAGCATTTTTCCACAATCTTAAACAATCCCTCCTAAGAGTAGCACGACTTACATGGGTGTATCGTGGTTGGAGCGTTTTTTGAACCATCTTTGTGTATCGTTGGCTGTCGAAATGGTTGAACGGCAAACTTTCTTGGATTGTAACTTCGCCATTTCCTTCCTTGCCATATCGTGATTGTAGGCGAAAAGAGAAGCGCCTTCGCTTCCCAAGGAAGTTTGACCGCTAACGGCTTGTTGTTTCAACACCTTGCAATACGGTTTTTCGAAGTGTAGTCTCAATGTGGAGTTTGCCCCAATGGCGTAAAAACCATTGCAATGGTAACAACGCGTTTTTCTTGATCCGGTTCGCCATCTCGCACATATCAAAATGTGACCAAACTTCGCGGTTGCGCTTTGTTGGAATAACACGAACCACCGTGTCGGTTGTGGACTCGCCATCGTTGACCGAATCTTGACGACTAGAGCTTGCCATGATTTTTTACGAAATATCGAATCACCGTGTCGGTTGTGAGCGCTTTTAAGGAGATTGGAAGATGGTGTGGTTGAACCCAAACACTCACTACCCTTTATACAAAGTTGGAGATGAATTTTGGGAAAAAATAACAAAAACAACGGCTATATTTGTTGGCAACGGGCATATTCACATTCTGATCATCTCATAAAGTTTTGCTGCATAAAGTGGATAAAGGCTAAAGAATAGCTGCTGCATGCAACGGTCATATTCTACATTTACATAAAGAGGATAAAGACAAAATTTAGCTGCATGCATGCAACGTAAACTAATGTCGGAATAGCATTAACTGGTTTTTATATTTGTTAACTATTAACCGGTTATATAACCGGTTTTTCCTAAACCGGTTTAGGAAAAAACCGGTTATGTAACTGAACCAGCAATATATAAGGGAAACCGGTATAAAACCGGTCTAACCGGTTTGTAACCGAACCGGTTATAAAAAACCGGTTTTCCATCCAAACCGGTTTCGGTTTTTTTTTCGATTTCAGTTACATGATCAGTTTTTTTGTACATCTCTACCCGTACTCGTACATGTATCGATTTAGCTTATTCGGTACGGGTATCAGTACTCATTTTTTTTTAATTTCGGTATATGTACAATCGGGTAAAGGTACGGGTATGAGTACGTTTGGTATTTTGTAGCTGTTTGGAATATGTGAGAGTTTAATTGAGATTCCTTCACATTTAATATATAACACAAATTCTCCACCTCATTATAATTGAACAAGTATCAAACACTTCTTCAATATTAAATAATATAAAATTCAAGAGTCGAGCAAACAAACATATAACTTAAAGTCGGCGACCGGATTAGGGTTATTCAATACTATCTGAGCACTAAATCGGTGACCAGTTTAACTTGTACTAATTTGGTGCCCGTCGCGTACTTGTACTCATACGGGTACTCGAACTAATTCAGGTTATTTGTCACTTGTACCAGTATCGATTTCAAAAACGTTAGAGATTTGAAAATATAAAAACAAAGCGGTACTCATACAGGTACCCGAACTAGTTCAGGTTATTTATCACTTGTACCAGTATCGATTTCAAGAACGTTAGAGATTTGAAAATATAAAAACAAAGCGGTACAAAAATGAGTATCGTACCAAAATACCGAGGGCCGATAATAATAAATTAGCTCACTTGAATCAACCTCATTATATTTATACAGCATTCATTATTATTGAAGGTTCCAACATGTGGTAGGTATAGATACTTTCCCCCAATTATTGTTAGTTCATTTGATCCTTCAACAGCACATCCACTTCCGAGTTTCGATTCAACTCACCAACGATTTCCGGTACTGTACAGCTGCAATTACTAGCTCCAATCGTCATCTGCTTCCGGGTATTTAAATAGCTATGAATCTCACATGCTAAATTATACAACTATTTTTTATCATAATCGTCTAATTGTCCGTGATATGTATGAATGCATACTGGTGTTAGTTAGATCCCTTCATTTAGGGATGTTGTTGACGTCAGCCCTAATTTTGATTGATTAATTTGGGGGAAAATTGATATTTTGTTTATTGTTATGGAGTTGGATCTGTAATCTTATATTTGCATAATTATTGTTTAGGTAAGATTGGTAAGGCATAAGGATACCGATGAAAGCACGGGGTTTGCTTGCTTTTGTAGCGTAAAGAGCTAAAGATGTTGCTCAAAAGGAGATTGAAGAGTTACATAGCATAGAGATTAAGGTATAAAAAGATTAACTTTTGCTTGTTTGTAAGACGCTTTATGGATTTGGTTCTCATTATTTATCTTGTTTTCTGCAGGGTTGATCTTGCGGTGCTCGCTTTTTGAAAACTTAATATCGGCAACGTGCCTAAGAATTAGGCTAAGAAGACCAATGAATCATCGCGTAACACTGAGACCCATGATCCGGAAGGGACCGGAGACGTTGCATAATCTCTTTGACGGTGTATTTGGTCAAGCCGAGCACCTTTGAAGGAAACGTCACACACGAATTTTGCATGGTGTTCGGCCTTTGGAATGAGAGGAGAGTGAGTCCGCTTAACGTGCATTTTGAAGTCCCCATCCAGCCTTATCCATATGATTTGATTGTCGGACTTGTTTAGGGACGAAAGTCTCGAGGTCTGGCGAGTAAAAGGAGATGATCATGTTCTGATATGTTGTACGTGCTATTAGCAACGACTCTGGTGGCGATGTTTTTGGTTAAAGTTGTGCCGAGGAAAAATGTCCCAAGTTGGGGAAAAGCCTTGATTGTAGAGGGCACTTCAAAACTCACTTGGAGGTTAACTCAGGCTTTACGTGACAGGGCCTAGGCTCTATGGAACTTGTCATAATGTGTATGTGTGTGGTTTGGAGACGTGGGAGTGTCGTGTCCAAATGAATGCGTTGAAAGATACGTAGAGAACCACAACGACAAGAAGAATGTAGCTGATGTGCGTTACTAAGTAGCGGCCCTTTAGTTTGCTTGTTGCACTTTCAACTACGGGTCGTAGTTTCGCGGTTGAAAGTGGAACATGCAAACTAAAGGGTCATTAGTTAGTGGCCCTAATCTACTTCATTCCTTTTGCAGTGGTTGTGGTTTCCTATGTGTTGATTGACGTATTTGTTTTGAACACGATGCTCCCGCGTCCCTAAACCGCAAACATCCACACTATGTCAGCAAAGTCTCGAGGCCAAACATTGTCACTTGAAGCCCAAGTTGCGTTTCAAGTGCGTTTTGAAGTGCCATTTGCAATCAATGCTTATCCCCAACTAGGGAAGTTTATCCTCAGAACAAACGTAAACAAAAACCTCACCCCTCAAGCCATTGTTAATTGCATGCACAACTTATTAGGACATACTCAACTTTTTTTACTCAACTTTCATACCTTAGGGCTTTTGTTCATGCTGACTCACCTTCCTCTCATTGCAAAGGCTTAGCGCAATGCAAGATGCATGTGTGATCTTTTCTTCAAAAGTACTCAACTTGACCAAATATGCCCGCCGATGATGTAAACGACGTCTCCAATCCCCTTCCCGATCATGGGTTTGACTGTAACGTCAAGAGTCATTGCTCTTAAAACTATTATTTGCTGTATGATTAGTTGTTTCGGAATGTAATGAAAATGAAGATTAGTAATAATCTCCCATTTTTCATGATTTGGGGTAAAGACTGTGCATAAAGTTTACAGTACTTTGATAACTTTTAAAATCTTAGTAGATGTTTGCCCCGAAAAATAATGGCGTGTTTCATTGCATTAAGAGAGAAAACTAAAGTTTCAAATTGGATTGCAATTGAAAGGATAAAATGATAAATGCATGCCCAAATGATATCATGACATTGAATTTTATCAAGTTATATTTGTATATATTTTAGACATTTCTTATGGATTACTTTCTAAAGAAAAATCTTAAAACCATTATATTAACTAACTGCTATGTATTAGATCTGCTATACCTTCATTAACTAAAGTTTTTATATAAATCGACGACTATTTTTACCCAGGAACAAGGTGAGGTTGAGGTGGGGTGATTTGAGTACTTTTGTTAATGGCTCACTCTAACTCGAGGGTAGACGTGCACAAAAAAACCGGTTCCGGAACCTAACTGGTGGAACCGAACCGGAACCGGTTACAGTTCCAACCCGGTTGGTACAATACCCGGTTTGGGTATTTTTGTACCCGAAAATCGTACCCGGTTCTCCTATTTGTATGTCAATATCAGTTCCAACCCGGTTCCTACCCGGTTCTTAATTGGAACCGGCTCGGTTCGTACCTGGAAAAACCGGTTCCGACGGGTTTTTTTTTGAAGGGTCAAACAAAAGTCAAACTAGCCGTTGGAACCGGTTCCAATGGTAATATAGCCGTTGGAACCGGTTTTTGAGACAATAGATCCGTTGGAACCGGTTCCAACGGTAATATAGCCGTTGGAACCGGTTTTTGAGACAATAGATCCGTTGGAACCGGTTCCAACAGTAATATAGCCGTTGGAACCGGTTTTTGATGCCCAAACCTATATATAACTTGTTTCCACCACTTGTTTCACCACCAAACTCAAAAACAAACTGAAATACTACTCCTTTAGCAAACCCGTTCCTTTACCCGACCATCCAACTAAATATTATTATGGCACCCATCATAAAAACTAACAAGAAGGCTAAGAAGAGTGCTTTTGTTGCCCCCGTTCCTGTTACGGAGGACCCAAGGGTTGTTACGGTAGTCAACCATAACCGCAACCAAGACATATGGAAGAATTGGGATTTGATTGTGGATGACGAAGGTTATCAAAAGGCTCGTTGCAAACTATGTGGTTCAATATTAAAGCACGATTCCAACTCTACTTTGAGAAAGCACATCGAGAAGCCATATTGCAAGGCGTTGAAAGGGATTGGCACGACCGATCAAATTGACTTGGGTAAAAATGGTACACTATTTCGTTACAACACGACTCAAGTTCAAGATAGAATGGCAAAGTTCGTTATTCAACGAGGTTTGCCGTTTAACCACTTTGATGACCCGGAGTTGACGTCGTTGATTCGCGAAACTCTACAACCGAGATACACACATGTAAGTCGTACTACCTTAAGACGTCATTGTATCAGGTTGTGGGAGTGTGCTAAAAAAGAGTTAATCGAGTCTTTTCATTCTTTAGAAGCCATGGTTAGTTTAACTACCGATGTTTGGTCGGCACCACACGGGTTGCCCGAATCATACATATGTGTCACCGCTCATTGGGTTGATCCGGTGACATGGCAATTGATGAAACGCACCATCGCTTTTGAAAACTTCCCGTTCCCACATACCGCCGAAAAATTGTTTGAATTACTTGATGAAGTTATAACGACTTACAACTTGAGAAATAAAATATTTTCGATTTCGTTTGACAACGCTTCAAACAATACTAAGGCGGCTGAAAAATTTATCATTAAATATTCACCACCTTGTTTCGGGGATTTTTTTCATGTCCGATGTGTTGCACATATCATCAACTTGGTTGTTCAAATAGGTCTTGACAATGAAAACATTTGTGATGATTTAAAATACTTTAGACTTATGTTACAAGATGTCTTCAAAAGTGGTAAAAGAAGACATCTTGAATATAAGAACTATTGCAAGTCGGTTGAAAGAAAGTATTTGGGGCCGAATTGGGACGTTCCAACCCGTTGGAACTCAACTTGTCATATGTTAAAGTGTGCTTTTGCCCAACGCCAAACTTTACAAGCTTTTCATAACAATCTTGTTGAAGAACGCGAGGCCGATATGTTTCCGGAAAGTGTTTGGGTCCAAGTCGGTTATTTGTTGGAGTATCTTGACGTGTTCAAAAAGTCAACAACAAAATTATCGGGAGTCTATTACCCTACTAGTTGTTGGGTTTTGCAAGAATTGTACTATATGTCTTGTGTTTTTAAAAGCTTTGCGGAGAAGAACAAACTCTTCGAAAATATTGTTGCGGTGATGAAAGAAAAGTTCATAAAATATTTTGAAAACATACCGCCGGTCTTTACTTGTGCCGCCGCATTAAACCCCTATTGGAATGTTAATGGGGTTGAAACAACGATTGAGGAAATATTCGACAACTTAGGTATGCACGAGATTGACCCGAAGTTGTCGACGGAAGCGAAGGACAAGTTCAACAAAAACCTTCAAGACCTTTATGACCATTATTTTCAAATGTATGGTCCAAGCACGAGATCGTCTTTTGTGAAAAAAACAACAACTAGTAGGCCGTGCAATGACCCACTTATAAACTTGATGAATGGGATTCGTGAATCGGCATCTAAGAGGCAAAGAGGAAACACACCAAGTAGCGAACTTGGTCGATATAGTGGAGCAAACTATGTTGAGGGCGCAACGGTCGACGAAATTCGCAATATTGATTTGTTGGCTTGGTGGAAAGGTAAACAAAACGAATTTCCCATTCTATCCGCCATGGCTCGTGATTTGCTTGCCGTACAAGCCTCAACGGTTGCTTCCGAATCGGTTTTTTCTCTTAGTGGGAGGGTGTTATCTATGCGAAGAACAAAACTAACTCCCGAGTCTCTAGAGGTTTGCATTTGCCTAAAGGACCATTTGGATGCGGTGGATCGTGTACAACACAAGGCGAACTTTGAAGACGAAATACCAATAGAGCGTCATATTCATGATGAGGAGGCGGAGGACGGGGTTTCTTCCGATAACGAAGACGAGGGTGAAGACGAGAATGAAGACGAAGAAGAGTTGTAATTATTTGTTGTGACAATCGTCAATTTCAGGTTAACTCCGTCAATTCAAACTTAAAGATCATTGAATCTATAACGCACACTTCACTACATTTAGACTAGGGTTTAAATGACGCTTAACACTTACTACATGTGTAGTCTTTCGGGATTTGCACCGAAACGCAAACGAGTTGACGCAAACGATTGATGAATAAACGAAAAACGTCAAAACAGTAATTATGTGATTATTATGTGTTAGACTTATGTGTTACGTGATAACATGGTTATAAACGTTAACTCAAGATGAAAACAAGTTAGTTAGGCTAGAAAAGTAATACTTAGAAGTGGAGGGACTTGAGTGTAACTTGTTATGTTTATAAATATATCACTAACTTAACCCTAACTTATTTTCTTTCCCACACCAAATCCCGATCGGCCTCCTTCCTTGTGAACCCTTGGCTGCCGTCCATCAATACACACACATACAACATCAATTCAAGCCCTTGATTGAAGAACTAGGTGCTAGGAAGGTATATTTGATTATTCTATACATTCTTGTTGCATGATTTTGATGTTTGTTGGGTTAAACACAACACCCAAAGCTGCCGATTTTGTGTATGTATATAGTTATTATGATTGTTGTTATTTGGATGATGATTTGATAACTAGATTGAATCTTGTTGCATGTAAATTGTTGTGTCTTTGATTTGAGTTCAAACACAAACCCTAATCAAGTATGTAATATGTAATTGATGTGCATGGATGGTGTTTATGGAGTCTAGAGGGTCATATGAATGCATGATAGTTCATAGATTGTTAATATGTTGAGCTTGGATGCAAACAGTTTCTGGACAGAATGTGTATTTGATGTTTAAGTGACTGTAACGAAGTGTAAATATGAAAATTGGTTGAGATTATTGGTACTACAGTAAACTAGGTTGAGTCTAGTTTCTATAGAGTATAAATTTGTAATTTTTGGACAAGTAAAGGTTAACTTTTATGATTTTACAAAAACGTTGTGCAAAGCTGAGCTGTTAGACCTGCTGTTAGGTTATGTTGTAAATGTTATATCTCATGAACTACGAGACAAATTGGGTTGGTTCCACTTCTGGAAGTTGACTCATTGAGTTAGGAACCTAACCCAAGTGGTCTTGCATTTATTGGATTTTTCGTTTAACGGGAATTGCAAATAACATTCTGTTGCGCATGAATTTGACTGTTATGAGTTTGATGTAATGATTTGATGATTGTGAGAAAACTGTGAGAAATAAAAATGTAATAAAATATGTTCTGGAAACCTAAGACATATGTGCTTCTGTGATGATTTTTGGTAAATTAATTGAGATGCTATGATCGGTGAAATAGTACAATCTTTCTAGTAGGATTTCTGTCTCGGTGAAACTAGCTGCTGAGTTGTGTAAAAAATGCATGAAACATGATACTTGTTATAATTGTTATGTTTTGACCAAAATACCTTTGCGGGGAATAATTTCTAATTGATTGCCATGATTTGACCAAATTGCCCTCATGGGGAATAATGGCTAGTAAATTGTTATTTGTTGACCAAAATGCCCTTACGGGGAATAATTGCTAGTAACGTACGTTATGAGTACATGACACGTATATGATTGCTTACACATGTAATGTGTCACAAAAACACTTGTTTAAGTCACCCACGATTCACAAATGAAACACGAAACATGTTATGTGCATAGGTATTATGTGCCGGGTCTAGAGACTCGATAATATTCCGACACTTAGAAAAATCTCTTTGTTGTTTTAGAACGTTAGAGAGAGTTTTTCGGTGACGCGCATCTCGGTGATTTATTTTGGGAAATTCTTCGCAAACAGTGAGTTTCACTTTCCCTTCTTTAAACTGTTTTCAAACGCTTTTCACTTGGGGGAGATAACATACTCCACAACGAATTTAAGATTTTGTTATAAATTATATATCACTTGTAAAGGCTAAGTGGCAAACGAAACATTTGAAGTCCTACACATCGAACCGGATAATATTTTGAATAGCGAGTCACTGTTGAGTAGTACTACTGGGTTTGACAAACCCCACCCAACGCTAAACTCGACTGGAGGTCGAGCGGGTGTAATTTTGGCTAACACGTACCATGGTCTGGAGGACCTGGTGACAAGGCACTTAATAAACGAGTCAGCTTCGGTGTCGAACACTTAGTAATACTTGTTGTATAGACTAGCTACCTATCGATATTAATTTGACATAACACTATCTGGTAACGCTGTAACGCAAAACGCTGTAACGCAAAACGCTGTAACGCTGAACGCAAACGCTAAACGATTTATCTTTATATAACTTGTGAACTCACCAACCTTGTGTTGACACTTTTAGTATGTTATTATCAGGTAGCCGAGGCGGGCGCGCGGTTTAGGAACACACATTGATTGAAAACGCTTTTGTCCTGCAAACTTATTTTTAACGGTTATCTTTGGTTTTAAGTCGTCCTGCGTTACGCAACTTTTGATTAAAGGTTTTTACGCTTCCGCATTTAATTACTCGTAAACGTTTTCATGGTTTTTGAAACTTTATTTTATGGTTTGATTATAACTGATGATTCCGATCCTGCCAGTTCACACCCTCTGACGGTAAAACTCCGTTAGTGGATTTTGAGGGTGTGACATTTGTTTTGGTAAAATTATTTGTAACTTGTTCAACTAATATTTAGTTTTGATTTGTTTTATTATAATTACTTTTGTTACTCATGATTAATTTTTGTTACTTTTTTAATAACGACGAACATTTTATTTATTTAAAAAATAACTATTACAAACATTATTAAAACATAAACGATACTAAACATAACAACTAAAACATAAAAAACAAAGTTCTTCGTTTTAATCCGGGAATACTTATTTTTGGGTTGTAGAGCCGGACGACTCTCCCACTTCCCTTTTTTTGGCTTCCAACTTTCTTTTCTCTCGACAATACTTATTCGTATGTTTTCGTAATGTCGAGTTGGACCCTGCTTTAAGAAACTTCGAGCAATATTTGCAACGTGCCAACTCATGTGAGTCGGTCATGAGACACAAATCGTAATGAACCCGAACATCGGGGCATCTTGTTGTTTCGATCACCATAACAACGTCATCATTAGTTGCCATTTGTTGTCGGTTTAAGGTTAATTGTGGTTTGGAGTGTGTTTTATAGTTTTGGAATTGGTTTAACAAGTACACAAACAAACCTTGCTATTTATAGTAAGAAAATAACCTATTTGTAGTTAAAAAACCGGTTCCAACGGTCAAAAACGGCTATATAGCCGTTGGAACCGGTTCCTAACGGCTATAATATTTAAATTTCAAAAAAAACCGGTGGAACCGGTTTTTACGTAAAAACCGGTTCCGGTTCATACCCTACCCGGTTCTTAAAAGTTAGCATATCTGGGCATCGGTTCGGGTCGGGAACCGAACCGGTTCTTGATTGGAACCGGTTCCATTTTACAACCCGGTGTGAAAAAACCGGTTTCGAACCGGTTCGGGTTTTCCAGTTGAACCCAGTTGAACTCGTTGCAAACTATGTGGTTCAATATTAAAGCACGATTCCAACTCTACTTTGAGAAAGCACATCGAGAAGCCATATTGCAAGGCGTTGAAAGGGATTGGCGCGACCGATCAAATTGACTTGGGTAAAGATGGTACACTATTTCGTTACAACACGACTCAAGTTCAAGATAGAATGGCAAAGTTCGTTATTCAACGAGGTTTGCCGTTTAACCACTTTGATGACCCGGAGTTGACGTCGTTGATTCGCGAAACTCTACAACCGAGATACACACATGTAAGTCGTACTACCTTAAGACGTCATTGTATCAGATTGTGGGAGTGTGCTAAAAAAGAGTTAATCGAGTCTTTTCATTCTTTAGAAGCCATGGTTAGTTTAACTACCGATGTTTGGTCGGCACCACACGGGTTGCCCGAATCATACATATGTGTCACCGCTCATTGGGTTGATCCGGTGACATGGCAATTGATGAAACGCACCATCGCTTTTGAAAACTTCCCGTTCCCACATACCGCCGAAAAATTGTTTGAATTACTTGATGAAGTTATAACGACTTACAACTTGAGAAATAAAATATTTTCGATTTCGTTTGACAACGCTTCAAACAATACTAAGGCGGCTGAAAAATTTATCATTAAATATTCACCACCTTGTTTCGGGGATTTTTTTCATGTCCGATGTGTTGCACATATCATCAACTTGGTTGTTCAAATAGGTCTTGACAATGAAAACATTTGTGATGATTTAAAATACTTTAGACTTATGTTACAAGATGTCTTCAAAAGTGGTAAAAGAAGACATCTTGAATATAAGAACTATTGCAAGTCGGTTGAAAGAAAGTATTTGGGGCCGAATTGGGACGTTCCAACCCGTTGGAACTCAACTTGTCATATGTTAAAGTGTGCTTTTGCCCAACGCCAAACTTTACAAGCTTTTCATAACAATCTTGTTGAAGAACGCGAGGCCGATATGTTTCCGGAAAGTGTTTGGGTCCAAGTCGGTTATTTGTTGGAGTATCTTGACGTGTTCAAAAAGTCAACAACAAAATTATCGGGAGTCTATTACCCTACTAGTTGTTGGGTTTTGCAAGAATTGTACTATATGTCTTGTGTTTTTAAAAGCTTTGCGGAGAAGAACAAACTCTTCGAAAATATTGTTGCGGTGATGAAAGAAAAGTTCATAAAATATTTTGAAAACATACCGCCGGTCTTTACTTGTGCCGCCGCATTAAACCCCTATTGGAATGTTAATGGGGTTGAAACAACGATTGAGGAAATATTCGACAACTTAGGTATGCACGAGATTGACCCGAAGTTGTCGACGGAAGCGAAGGACAAGTTCAACAAAAACCTTCAAGACCTTTATGACCATTATTTTCAAATGTATGGTCCAAGCACGAGATCGTCTTTTGTGAAAAAAACAACAACTAGTAGGCCGTGCAATGACCCACTTATAAACTTGATGAATGGGATTCGTGAATCGGCATCTAAGAGGCAAAGAGGAAACACACCAAGTAGCGAACTTGGTCGATATAGTGGAGCAAACTATGTTGAGGGCGCAACGGTCGACGAAATTCGCAATATTGATTTGTTGGCTTGGTGGAAAGGTAAACAAAACGAATTTCCCATTCTATCCGCCATGGCTCGTGATTTGCTTGCCGTACAAGCCTCAACGGTTGCTTCCGAATCGGTTTTTTCTCTTAGTGGGAGGGTGTTATCTATGCGAAGAACAAAACTAACTCCCGAGTCTCTAGAGGTTTGCATTTGCCTAAAGGACCATTTGGATGCGGTGGATCGTGTACAACACAAGGCGAACTTTGAAGACGAAATACCAATAGAGCGTCATATTCATGATGAGGAGGCGGAGGACGGGGTTTCTTCCGATAACGAAGACGAGGGTGAAGACGAGAATGAAGACGAAGAAGAGTTGTAATTATTTGTTTTGGTAAAATTATTTGTAACTTGTTCAACTAATATTTAGTTTTGATTTGTTTTATTATAATTACTTTTGTTACTCATGATTAATTTTTGTTACTTTTTTAATAACGACGAACATTTTATTTATTTAAAAACTAACTATTACAAACAGTATTAAAACATAAACGATACTAAACATAACAACTAAAACATAAAAAAAAAAGTCCGTCGTTTTAATCCGGGAATACTTATTTTTGGGTTGTAGAGCCGGACGACTCTCCCACTTCCGTTTTTTTAGCTTCCAATCTTCTTTTCTCTCGACAATACTTATTCGTATGTTTTCGTAATGTCGAGTTGGACCCTGCTTTAAGAAACTTCGAGCAATATTTGCAACGTGCCAACTCATGTGAGTCGGTCATGAGACACAAATCGTAATGAACCCAAACATCGGGGCATCTTGTTGTTTCGATCACCATAACAACGTCATCATTGGTTGCCATTTGTTGTCGGTTTAAGGTTAATTGTGGTTTGGAGTGTGTTTTATAGTTTTGGAAGTGGTTTAACAAGTAAACAAACAAACCTTGCTATTTATAGTAAGAAAATAACCTATTTATAGTTAAAAAACCGGTTCCAACGGTCAAAAACGGCTATATAGCAGTTGGAACCGGTTCCTAACGGCTCTAATATTTAAATTTCAAAAAAAACCGGTGGAACCGGTTTTTACGTAAAAACCGGTTCCGGTTCATACCCTACCCGGTTCTTAAAAGTTCGCATATCTGGGCATCGGTTCGGGTCGGGAACCGAACCGGTTCTTGATTGGAACCGGTACCATTTTACAACCCGGTGTGAAAAAACCGGTTTGGAACCGGTTCGGGTTTTCCATTTGAACCCGATTTGTGCACCTCTACTCGAGGGTGGGTGGGGGTGAGCGAGCACCGTGCATTGATTAGAGGTGCACAAATCGGGTTCACCTTGAAAACCCTAACCGGTTCGGAACCGGTTTTTTTCACACCGGGTAGAAAATGAAACCGGTTCTAGTCAGGAACCGGTTCGGTTCCCGACCCGAACCGATGCTCAGAAATGCAAACTTTTAGGAACCGGGTAGGTTGTATCCGGAACCGGTTTTTACGTAAAAACCGGTTCCACCGGTTTTTTTTGAAATTTAAACATTATAGCCGTTAGGAACCGGTTCCAACGGCTATATAGCCGTTTTTGACCGTTGGAACCGGTTTTTTAACTATAAATAGGTTATCTTCTTTCTATAAATAGCAAGGTTTGTTTGTGTACTTGTTAAACCACTCCCAAAACTATAAAACACACTCCAAACCACAATTAACCTTAAACCGACAACAAATGGCAACCAATGATGACGTTGTTATGGTGATCGAAACAACAAGATGCCCCGATGTTTGGGTTCATTACGATTTGTGTCTCATGACCGACTCACATGAGTTGACACGTTGCAAATATTGCTCGTAGTTTCTTAAAGCAGCGTCCAACTCGACATTACGAAAACATACGAATAAGTATTGTCGAGAGAAAAGAAGAATGTAAGCTAAAAAAACGGAAGTGGGAGAGTCGTCCGGCTCTACAACCCAAAAATAAGTATTCCCGGGTTAAAACGACGGACTTTGTTTTTTATGTTTTAGTTGTTATGTTTAGTATCGTTTATGTTTTAATAATGTTTGTAATAGTTATTTTTTAGATGAATAAAATGTTCGTCGTTATTAAAAAAGTAACAAACAATTAATCATGAGTAACAAAAGTAATTATAATAAAACAAATCAAAACTAAAAATTAGTTGAACAAGTTACAAATAAGTTTACCAAAATAAATAATTACAACTCTTCTTCGTCTTCATTCTCGTCTTCACCCTCGTCTTCGTTATCGGAAGAAACCCCGTCCTCCGCCTCCTCATCATGAATATGACGCTCTATTGGTATTTCGTCTTCAAAGTTCGCCTTGTGTTGTACACGATCCACCGCATCCAAATGGTCCTTTAGGCAAATGCAAACCTCTAGAGACTCGGGAGTTAGTTTTGTTCTTCGCATAGATAACACCCTCCCACTAAGAGAAAAAACCGATTCGGAAGCAACCGTTGAGGCTTGTACGGCAAGCAAATCACGAGCCATGGCGGATAGAATGGGAAATTCGTTTTGTTTACCTTTCCACCAAGCCAACAAATCAATATTGCGAATTTCGTCGACCGTTGCGCCCTCAACATAATTTGCTCCACTATATCGACCAAGTTCGCTACTTGGTGTGTTTCCTCTTTGCCTCTTAGATGCCGATTCACGAATCCCATTCATCAAGTTTATAAGTGGGTCATTGCACGGCCTACCAGTTGTTGTTTTTTTCACAAAAGACGATCTCGTGCTTGGACCATACATTTGAAAATAATGGTCATAAAGGTCTTGAAGGTTTTTGTTGAACTTGTCCTTCGCTTCCGTCGACAACTTCGGGTCAATCTCGTGCATACCTAAGTTGTCGAATATTTCCTCAATCGTTGTTTCAACCCCATTAACATTCCAATAGGGGTTTAATGCGGCGGCACAAGTGAAGACCGGCGGTATGATTTCAAAATATTTTATGAACTTTTCTTTCATCACCGCAACAATATTTTCGAAGAGTTTGTTCTTCTCCGCAAAGCTTTTAAAAACACAAGACATATAGTACAATTCTTGCAAAACCCAACAACTAGTAGGGTAATAGACTCCCGATAATTTTGTTGTTGACTTTTTGAACACATCAAGATACTCCAACAAATAACCGACTTGGACTCAAACACTTTCCGGAAACATATCGGCCTCGCGTTTTTCAACAAGATTGTTATGAAAAGCTTGTAAAGTTTGGCGTTGGGCAAAAGCACACTTTAACATATGACAAGTTGAGTTCCAACGGGTTGGAACGTCCCAATTCGGCCCCAAATACTTTCTTTCAACCGACTTGCAATAGTTCTTATATTCAAGATGTCTTCTTTTACCACTTTTGAAGACATCTTGTAACATAAGTCTAAAGTATTTTAAATCATCACAAATGTGTTCATTGTCAAGACCTATTTGGACAACCAAGTTGATGATATGTGCAACACATCGGACATGAAAAAAATCCCCGAAACAAGGTGGTGAATATTTAATGATAAATTTTTCAGCCGCCTTAGTATTGTTTGAAGCGTTGTCAAACGAAATCGAAAATATTTTATTTCTCAAGTTGTAAGTCGTTATAACTTCATCAAGTAATTCAAACAATTTTTCGGCGGTATGTGGGAACGGGAAGTTTTCAAAAGCGATGGTGCGTTTCATCAATTGCCATGTCACCGGATCAACCCAATGAGCGGTGACACATATGTATGATTCGGGCAACCCGTGTGGTGCCGACCAAACATCGGTAGTTAAACTAACCATGGCTTCTAAAGAATGAAAAGACTCGATTAACTCTTTTTTAGCACACTCCCACAACCTGATACAATGACGTCTTAAGGTAGTACGACTTACATGTGTGTATCTCGGTTGTAGAGTTTCGCGAATCAACGACGTCAACTCCGGGTCATCAAAGTGGTTAAACGGCAAACCTCGTTGAATAACGAACTTTGCCATTCTATCTTGAACTTGAGTCGTGTTGTAACGAAATAGTGTACCATCTTTACCCAAGTCAATTTGATCGGTCGCGCCAATCCCTTTCAACGCCTTGCAATATGGCTTCTCGATGTGCTTTCTCAAAGTAGAGTTGGAATCGTGCTTTAATATTGAACCACATAGTTTGCAACGAGCCTTTTGATAACCTTCGTCATCCACAATCAAATCCCAATTCTTCCATACGTCTTGGTTGCGGTTATGGTTGACTACCGTAACCACCCTTGGGTCCTCCGTAACAGGAACGGGGGCAACAAAAACACTCTTCTTAGCCTTGTTGTTAGTTTTTTTGATGGGTGCCATATTAATATTTAGTTGGATGGTCGGGTAAAGGAACGGGTTTGCTAAAGGAGTAGTATTGTAGTTTGTTTTTGAGTTTGTGGTGAAACAAGTAATGGAAACAACTTATATATAGGTTTGGCCCAAAAACCGGTTCCAACGGCTATATTACCGTTGGAACCGGTTCCAACGGATCTATTGTCTTAAAAACCGGTTCCAACGGCTATATTACCGTTGGAACCGGTTCCAACGGCTAGTTTGACTTTTGTTTGACCCTTCAAAAAAACCCGTCGGAACCGGTTATTCCGGGTACGAACCAAACTGGTTCCAATTAAGAACCGGGTAGGAACCGGTTTGGAACCGGTACTGACATATAAATATTAGAACCGGGTACGATTTTCGGGTACAAAAATACCCAAACCGGGTATTGTTCCAACCGGGTTGGAACTGGAACCGGTTCCGGTTCGGTTCCACCGGTTAGGTTCCGGAACCGGTTTTTTTGTGCACGTCTAGCATTGATAGTGCAGGACCATGTCAAGAGCTTAACAAAATTAAAAAGCGAGACAACAGGGTATTCCAGACAAATGAATCAAGCCAGATTTCGATTTCTCAAGTCAATGTATCTACGCAAAATAAAAAGTTAATCAAATAACTCAAATTTAATTGAAACATAACAAAATTCAAATGCATTTTATGTTTGGTTATGAGCTAACTGAATTTGGTTTAGTTTGGTTTTCGGTTTCGACCAACAATGATCTTCAAACTGTATAAACAAAACCAACAACCATACTAAACATGTAACCAAGCAAACACAGCAAATTTAAAAGAAACACCAATCTCCATTTAAAACAAACATAATATCCAAAATCACTAACCAACATATAATCCAAAACAAAAAGCGAACTCCAACAAGAATGACTCAGACAAACAGATTTGGTCTTGAAGCCTTGTATGTAGTCTTGAGCTTTCTACTCGGTGGTCGAACCTTCTTGAACACCAACGGGAACTTGATCTTTGAGTTGTGAAACTGCTTTGTAGACTCTCGCTTGCAAAGCTTAGCGAGAATGGTTGCAGTTTTGATGACCTGGATGCAATGGTGACGGACCCTGTGACGTGAAGCCATCTCGGTGTACATTTGTTCAATCGCTCCGTTTAAGGTTGTGTCTCTGTATTCCTTGTACATGTTATGGTATCCGGTTCTTGATTGGTACCGTAGCCAAATTCCATAGTTCTTAATTGTTGTTGGGTTTTTCTCAAAAATCTGTACAAGCGATACAAATTTATTGCATGCAGATTATTAACCATTTTTGTCATTTTAAGACTTAATATCATTCACAACTCTAGAAGACGTAAAAAGTAAAATAAATTTAATAGAGTAATTACTTCGTTAATGGCAAGCATCTGACCATTGCTTTTCTTCACCTTCTTCAACTTCCTCAAATAGTACCTAATTTTCAACATCATGAGATACATTACCAGTGTTGTAAAAATCACAATTAGGCGTAAATTAATCGCTAATAAGTAGACTATTGATGTGATCTCAGCTAACTAGACCGGAAAATCAATAATCGGTCAAATGCAGTCTAAATTGCTTCAAATCAGACATTGGTTTTAACCCATTAACTCAAAGTTCCCGACCCAAACCAAAAACTGACGAAACAGAACCAAATTTAATCAAATTAACCGAAAATCAGTTATTGGTTTTTTGGTAGTCCTCAATTAACTGAAATTAACTGAACTGAACCGAACCATTCATGTTTTCATATATTCCTAGCTTTTATACCACCATTTCATGTATTTATCTATACCTCCATTTCATGTACCATTTTATATCTCCATTTTATGTATTTAAAAGCAACAACTTTAGCTCAAATTTAGCTTTGGATATTAACGAAACTGAACCAAAAACCGGCAAACCAACTGAACAAACAAAACCAATACATTTACTTCAGTTTCAGTTGAGGATAATAACCGAACCGAACAAAACCATGCACACCCCTATAAAACTTTGAAGTTCATATGTAAACTTTATTATGTAAATTTTCAAAATTATATATGCATACACTATATATAAACATATAAAATTTCAAGAATTCCAATTCGATAAATCAAAATAAATCCCCATAACTGTTAATTGGGTCTAACAAGTTCAACAACACTACATGAAACACATAATACATACAATAAAAATAATCAAATGTACAATCACAACAACTAATTCAAACAAGTTAATCAAAACGTACCAGAACTTGCTTTTAGCACGGACTTCATTGGTAGCCCAAAGCTTCATACGGTATATCTTAGGATGCTCATCTGTCTCAGTCGGCAAGCCTCTGCCTACAACCTGAAACTGATGAAACTGCAACCAGACAACAACAAAACAATAAGTTGCGATTGGCGTAATTGAAAAACAAAAACAACCGTAATTTACCCGCTGAACACTAACCTTGTAACTCATTTTGAGGATGTGGTGACGATCTGTCCTCGGACAGTTAACTGTGAGGCGCTGATAAAAGATAAATCTAGGGTTTAAGGTTTTGTTAGTTGTTATACGATGTTAGAAGGCTTCAATGGATGTTAAACGTGGGCCGGCCCATTTTTATTTTTCTCTCAACTACTAGAGAGTAGAGATGCACAAAATACTCCTTACCCGTACCCGTACTGACCCGTGGGTATAACCTGATATATGATTTCTCCTTGGAGTCGTATCTGGAATCAGAACCGACCCAGATCCGTCGGAACCAGAAATACCCAGTCAAAACCTGACCCTACCCTACCCTACCCTACCTGAAACCCGGTCAAATACCGACTATACCTGGAACCAGTTCTTACCCGACGCGGTTCTGACTTTTGTTGACCATACTCAGAACCGGTTCATACCCGGTTCTGGTACCTGAAAATATCGGTTTGTGCACCTTTAACTAAAGAGCAGGGTTGTTCACGATCCGAGCTGAACCGAGCGAGGGTTTACTCACTGATTGGCTTGTTTAAAAATTGAATCGAGCCTATCGGATCAAAATCGAACCGAGTCAAAATCAAGCGAGCATTTTCCGAATATTTTTTCAAGCGGTATCGAGTGAGTACCTGAGCATTACTTTTTCCTTTTATTCCCTTGAAAGTTTTTTATAAGAAACAAGTTTGAAGTTGAAAAATGTACAATAAAATAAATTAATAGTTTTTAGAAAAACTAGTAGGAGCTTGCAAATTTTTATAAAACTGAAGTTGGATATAATGTATATAAAACAAAAAAAATTTATTAAAGGCAAATTTTAGTATTACCAAAACCGAACCCTCCTAACAAGAAGCTAGCAAGGGCATAAATACAACAAATTAACCATCAGAATACAAATCAATCTGTTCCAACTAGCCAAATCTACATCCAAACATTTCACTATGTTTTTTATTCCATAAAAAACTTAACACCTGTATCTTGCCAAGAATGTTACCGATCTTTATGGGCTCATTCTCGAAGATTAGTTTATTTCGAGCTCTCCAAATGCTCCAGTTACCACCAAAATTGAAATCACCATTTTTCTTTTGTGCTCAATCTTTGGCACCTGATTAAGAGCGTTTAGAACCCCTTTTACCAAGGAAGCAACAAAAGAAGCTAAATTGCAGCATCTGCTAATGTTGTACCATACTGAAGAAGTAGGTCCCAGCAGAGCCCAGTTGGACCCGCAAGACTCACCTTGAAAAAGGGACGTCTGCGCAGTTGAACCCGCAAGACTCCTTAACGGACGTCTGCGCGGTTGAACCCGCAAGACTTAACTTAAAGGGACGTCTGCGCAGGAACCAACTGGATCAGCAGGACCCACCACGCTCAGAGACGTGACGTCCTTACGCGCAGTACGCAAGCTGTCCCCGCAGGAAACGCCTCCCAATGGTTTCCAAGTACTCCGCCTGTTCCCACAGTTACGGATACCAGCCATCAGGGAAGGCTACCCGCGCAGCATGGCTACACGCACAAGGCTTAACTCTCATAATAATTCAGTAGTCACCTGAAGAAGGAATGAGCAAGCCGGGAACAGTCCCGCACAAAGGCGGGAGGGGGAATACTCCCGCCCAAATGAGCCAGTCCGTACGATACTGAAAGATCTTTTGTACTGTACCTGACGAGGTATGGGCAAAAGATCTGACCAAAGATACAACAGCTCATTGACAACAGTATGGCGAGCAGCATGCTCTTGTACTGTATGTCACTATTAGCCGCTACCTACTCACCAACTCATATCATACCACGTGCATAGCCTGTAGTTGGTGGAAAAGGAATAGTACACAGCAGGCCTGGTCACTGTCAGCCGCTGCCTACCCACCAACTACCAGCATGGCACGTGCGTAGGCCACAGTTGGTAGAACAGGAATACTATTCAGCCGGCTATACCCTCTTGGAAACCTACCTTCGGCTATAAATACCCCAAATGGTATGATCATCTCATCTTATCTTGTATCTTATATCATATACCTGATAACTGCTCTAGCAATCTCTTAATATACACTTATATTTAAGAGCAATCTAGTCTGATTCTCACGCCGGAGGGTGGTCACAAGGAGGTCCCCTCCTTCTCAGTGACGAGCTCACGGTGTCTGTTTTGCAGGTTATCAGAAGAACCATCTTTGCCGGATCTAACCCCTCGTGGGAAACATCTATCTAACCCCCAGGTTACCCGTAATATGCTCGGGGTCGATTAGTGTTTCTTCATTGGCGCCATCCGTGCATAAAAGCTAGAACTTCATTTCTTTTCAGTTTTTTCAAAATTCTGGAAAGATGGTTAAAGAAACTCCGGTAACCACAACCCCAGCTACTAGGGGGAAAACCGGCGACTACACAGTTTTTACGAACACTACCCCGGTTACCCAAGCTGGGGCAAGTGCAGTAAATAATCACTCACTGGGATTCACCGATACCCGGTTAGAGAGAGAACGAACGAGGCTCCCCCGCCAAACACTTAAACAAGTTAAAGCGTGGGCGGAGGCACGTCAGAAGGAATTCCAAGCTGAGTTGGACGAACGCTTGCGTTCCGTTCAACAGGCTGACGAATTTGGAAGCACTCAACAGCTCAACATGAGCAGTGAGTGCGAGTCCTCGGACGATGATCGGGAGGAATCCGACACCGACGCAAACCCTCGCCATAGGGCGAAAGGGAAGCGTAAGGAAACGGACTCCCAACCGAGAAGGCATCTTGGAGAAACCTTCAAACCAAAAAACGCAGGTGGAAACCCACGTGACTTCTCCAAAACATTCAGACCAACTGTGGCAAATGCGGGAACGTCCAAATTTGCAAGGGACATTGTGGAAGCAATCGCCCCAAAAAGTGCCAAACAGATGTCCAACATCGGCACTTACGATGGTATATCTGATCCAGACGATCATTTAAACAGATTCATAGCGGGGGCAACCGTCAGTAATTGGACGGAACCTACGTGGTGTTACATGTTCCAAATGACGCTTGTTGGGCCAGCTAGAGCGTGGTTCGATCGTCTACCGGTCAACCACATCTACGACTGGGCAGACTTCCAACAGAAGTTTAGCCAACACTTCAGCCAACAAAGAAAGTATACCGAAGAGCAATGGACAATCCTTATATGCATTCGAGAGGAAGATGAATCTTTGCCAAACTTCATCACTCGCTTCAACTCAAAGAAGCTAAGTCTGGGTAATATCAGCGAAGATCTTGTTCGCGCTGCTTTCATCCAGGGCGCGAACGACCCAGAGCTCATCCGCACCTTAACGGGTAAAGATGGCATGCCATCCACATGGGATGCCATCATGACAGCAGCAAAACGCTTTGTGGAAACGGAGAAGCAACTGGGTAGAGATCTCCCCCAGAACACAAACCTCTACACCCAGAAAACAAGAGAAGACAACGTCCTTACCGCCCGACTAAACAAAAAGCGGAAGCTAGGCATTTGGCAGTCAAGGGTAAACTTTGACACCTCATCCGGCTTGCAACATCGGTTGGGCGGAAGGGATAACGTACAGTCAAACCGGAACTCCAGATGACGCCACTCACCAAAAGCGTCACCGAGATATTCGCCACTGAGAGGCTCCCATGGCCAAAGGCTCCAATAATTCGACATCGTCACAACGCTGATCAGAGCAAATACTGTGACTTCCACAGGACAAGAGGCCACACCACCGAGGAATGCTTAGACGTAAAGGACATGGTCGAAGCATTTGTCAGAGATGGGACGCTCGCGCACCTCGTGGCGCAATGAACGCTGAGCAGGCTGATGCGTGTAGAACCCCAGCTGGGGAAACACGAATAAAATTGCAGCTTCAATGCCGGAGACTACATACTGCGTAAACAACGAGATCCCGAACCAGGTGCATATCGGCTCGATGGCACTCCCATCCCAACAACATGGAAGGGAGCTCAATTACACAGTTTGCATGTAGATCAATTCCAAATTTGTAAAGAAAAGGCCCAGAGCCACTTCTAATGGAAATGATTCTCCTTAGAACGTCGACGCTGATGATTTTACATTTATACTTATGAACTTTCCACACGGATATGCCGGTCTTCACCGTATACATAAGTGTGAAAGAAGTCGTTGCGTGGGGAAGGCGGCAAAACCCGCATAAAACCAAAAAACGGCAAACCTTCACGCAGGTCAGTTAAAGGTAAAGTTCAGTCATCCCACTAAATGAAAGTGCCGGTCTATCCGCATGAATCATGATAGAGGAAACTGAACACTAACCTATTAACAACCGCGCGTCGAACGGTTAATTTATTCAACACTGATGCCGGTTTTCACCGCATAATTACGTGGAAAGTCGTTGCGTGGGGAAGGCGGCAAAACCCGTATAAACCCAAAAAACGGCAAACCTTCACGCAGGTCAGTCATAGGTAAACTTTGGTCATCCAACTAAATGAAAGTGCCGGTCCTAACCGCACAAATCATGAGAGGAAACCGAACCTATTAACAACCGCGCGTCGAACGGTTAACTTATTCAAAATACTTTAGAAAATTTCTAACAGAAGGATGAGGAAAACCTCCACGCAGGTTAGATGTAGGTAAAGTTTAGCCATCCTACTAAGTGCAAGTGACGGTCCTACCCGCACAATCACGAAAGAGGAAGCAAAACTTCAACCTATTATCTACCACGTTCAAAGGTTAACTTATTCTAAACACTTAGAAGATTTCTAAAAAGATAAGGAAAACCTCCACGCAGGTCGGATATAGGTAAAGTTTAGCCATCCTAAGTGCAAGTGACGGTCCTACCCGCACAATCACGAAGGAGGAAGCAAAACTTCAACCTATTATCTACCACGTTCAAAGGTTAACTTATTCTAAACACTTGGAAAATTGCTAATTTAAACTAAAGTATGCATGAGCAAGTCATATAACGTTTATAAAGCAAGGAATCCAGTGAAAGTAGCGGTCTTACCCGCACAAAGATTTATATTTCATAATATTCATTACAAGAATGGCCGGGTAACTACCCGCCTACAAGAATATAAATCTATACAAGCTAAACCTATCCTAACAGTGGGAAGGGATCTTCAGGATCAAGCTTCAGGGCCACTTCCACTTGGACCAGCACCATCAGTAGAGCGTGGCGGTTCAAGGAAAGCTTTAAGGATAGCTAGCCCATCATCAGCAGCAGCAGCTTCGTTCACCTTCTCCACCACCGGATGCGGGAATGCGGCATACTGATTCACTGCTTGGTCATAAACAGCTTCAGTATCCACATCATACAAAGGGAAGTTGGAAGGCGGGATGCCTTTCTCAACGAACCCTAGACCAAGCAGGAAGCCGGCCTTTTCCCCATCCTCATGAGAAGCGTTGAGGGCTGCGCTCATAGCATCGTCATAAGACGTATCCGTGAAGACTCGATGCACAACCTACAAAAAAAATATACAAGTATCAAAACCTTTTCTATTTACAAAAGAAAAGCGTGAAGACATTATGAAGCTAAGCTTACCTGAGACAACGCTTCTCGAAGAAGCCATTCCTTGGCAACCAGAGCCTCCTGGAGGGCAGCTTGAGCTTGGTTACGGGCGCGTTCGGCTTCACTTTTGTTGAGGTTGGCAAGCAACACTTCTTTAGCCGCAGCCTCTTCAACGCCCTTTAGCTTCCGCTCAGTATGATCAAGCACCCCCCTCTGGTCCAAGATCTCTTGGAGCTTCTTGGCGTCTTCCATCGCCAAGGCATCAGAGCCTGTTGGAGCGCCTCTAGTTTGGCTTTAAGTTCCTCATTCTCGAGGCGTAAAGGCTCAGCAACAGCTTCAGCCTTGGTGGCCCTCTCAGTTGCGTTCCTTGCAGTTTCCTTAGCCAGCCGAAGCTGTTCGTTAACAGCTTGGGCAGCCTTGGAACGGGCCTCGTGACGGGCCTGAACTTCAACCTCGAGGGCCTTGAAGGCCTTCTCCTTTTCCGCAGCCACTGCGGTAAGTCTCTTGTTCTCCTCCCGGACAGCCCGCGCCTGAGCTACTTCTTGAATGCGAGCTGCTTTTAACTTGTCGTTTTCACGACAAAGCAGCTCGACGCGCGGCTGCATCTGGGCCAGGAGAACCCGAAGCTCATTGGTTAGCCTACCCTCCTGGTAGCTAGCCATGGCTTCCCCCAACGCACCACTGGGATCTGCGTGACGAGCCCACTCCACGCACTCCACAGGTGTGCGAAGGGTTGTTCCTCGGCGGATGTTCCATCGTGGAACATACACTTCATTGGAATCCGACACTGCAAAAAACAAAAAGCAGTTAGGAAAAGATGATATAAAAAAAAAAGGCCAAAAGAACCCTACGCACCTGTAGGGTCAACAACAGGCCGATAGCCGCCAAACCCATCACCTGAACCCAAGGGAAATCCATCCAAGAGGTCTGGCAGATGGGAAGGAGGCAGAGGTTGGCGAGAAGCCCCAAGCATACCTGAAGGATCGGCTGTAGCTGCCGACGTCGGAGGCATGGAGGCCGCCGCGGTAGAAACCAACGGAGATGAACTCACAACCGTGGTCGCCGCTGCGGAATGCGCAGAAAAAGTAACCGCCGGCTCAGTGAAAGATGCGGTAAATATGGCACTGACAGCCGGCGGTGATGTCACCACACTTGGAACAGTTGGCTCAACGGGGTGAGCAACTGAACCAACGGAAGCAGGCGCAGCCGCCTGGGTCGTCGTCTCAGGTAGGCTGACCAAGCCCACCGTCATGGGTCCGGAGGTACTCCTCCCCGCTCCACCCTGGAATGCGGTAGCATCCACGCCTACACAAAGAAGATAAAGTATTAATGATGGAAAGCTATGAAGTTAAAAAGGAAGTTTGTACTTACGGGTTTTCTTGAGCCTAAAGGTGCGGAGAAGCGGGGACGAACCCGATGGAGCCGGCCACTTTACGCCGCTCACCGTCGTCATCCTGGGCTCTCCGGAGGTGACAGTCGCAGCCTCCGGAGCAGTGGTCCTATCACCACCCGGGTTCCCCGCCACCTCCTCGCTCTCGGTCTCTGAATCAGACCGAGGCACCGGATCGGCAGTGGAGGCCACCTTCGCCTTTCCCTTCCCGTCGGCAGCCTTCTTCTTCCGCACCAACGGAGGACCATCTGCGGATTTCTCATCAGAACACAAGATTAGAGGAATTCCAGCAGAGGTTTCAGCATTGAGGGGTCGAGGGTTGAATAACGCCTTACCTGGCCGCCTGGCGCTCAGGATCTCGTGGCCTGGCGGGTAAACCTCCACGAACCGATCCGCCGTCTGTTCAAGGATGGGCAACTCGTTCTCATCTAGAGCACGAGTACCCATCCGAGCGGGACTATCAGCCTCCCGCGGATACAGGAGCGACTGTAAGTCGTTCCCCTCTGAAATAAAAGAAAAACAGTTAGAAGACAAACCTATACAAACAAACAAGACAGAGCATACCGTAAGGGACAGAGTTCGAACCGTATTCAAGGACAATCGGGATCTTTTGCGCCTCCGCATCCTTCCACACCCGGCTCATCCCGAGCATCAACATCCCGGACTCCGCAAAGCGGTAAACCGGAGATTGGACTCGGGATATCTTTGAGAACCATTCCGCCTCCTGGTAGTTGGAGGCGTGAAGGCGGAGTGCTTGCCCATTCTTGAACTTCATGGCAAGGGGGATGGCGCGAGCGGAGATAAAAAAGAACTCCCGCTTCCACGAACGAAGACTGCGCTCGGTTGCGCAGATCTTCAAACCCTTGATCCGGGTTATCAGAGTATACCACCCCTGAATGCACCTCCAAGAGTAGAAGGTCATCAGGCGGTCGACGAAGGGCTCAACGCCCAGAATCCGGCACACCCACTCGAAGTGGCGAATCTTCGCGATCGCCATCGGGTGTACCTCGGTCAGGTGTACACCGTGCCTCTCCAGAACACGGTACACAAACTTCGTCAAGGGGAACCTAAGATTCCCATAGACAAAGAATGCGGCATATACCCCGATCTTGCCTCTGGGGGCATCATACACCGTCTGATGAGGTTCAGGAAACTCAGGCTCGAGAGACTCGAGCATGAACTTCCTGACGATGTACTGATATAGATCGACAGGCAGAGCACACTGGCACTCGCCAGCAGTACTCTTGTCATCGGCGTACACCCCAGCCTCCTGGGCTGTAGCCTCAAGATTGTGAGAAGACATCTTGCAGATATGAAAGAAAACGATTTCAAGAGAATGCTCGACTGGAAAGGTGAGTATTCGCCGGAAATCGTTTTGAAGATGAAGAGAAAAGTGAAAGTGTGGATTACAAAGGACCCTCTCCCCCTTTATATACTAATCGCAATTAATGCGATGAATTTAATGCGGAAGAGAGAGAAATCGCAGGTGCAATGAAACTATGACACTGGCAAAAAGCAAGCTGGCAACAGCTGTTGAAAGGACGCGTACCATTAATTTAGCGGCCACGCGCCCGAAAAATCGCGCCCACGCGCCTGAAAAAGCGTCTGGAATGACCATGTACTGTCACGTCACCATAACTTCCTGCACGTCCTGACGCAGTCAGAAGAAACCGTCGGACGATGTTTCAGAGGTTTGGACTGTTCTTATCCTTTCACCAACTCTTCGAATTTCAAAATTTCAAAGATTCAAAAGTAAGCGGGAATATACCCCTTACCTTGGCAACCAACTATAAGACGGGTGCGGGTACAGTGTCAAGGCAAAACCCTTCACATACTTAGCACCCGCAGGGAATTGAAGCCAAGAATACCTCGGCAACCAAGTAACTATAAGACGGGTGCGGGTACAGTGTTAAGGCAAAACCCTTCACATACCTAGCACCTGCAGGGAATTGACGCCAGGAATACCTCGGCAACCAAGTAACTATAAGACGGGTGCGGGTACAGTGTTAAGGCAAAACCCTTCACATACCTAGCACCTGCAGGGAATTGACGCCAGGAATACCTTGGAAGTAAAGTAACTATAAGACGAGTGCGGGTACAGTGTCAAGGCAAAACCCTTCACATACCTAGCACTCCGCAGGGAAATGAAACCAAGAAGGATCTTCTGGGCCATGCTTGCGGAAACGGGAATAACATCCCCGCATAGCGGGAACGTCGAGAACTAGATTGTTTGAAGCTTCAAGATGGAATTGGTGGTTTTAATATAATTGATCACTATGTTCAAAACTACCAAAACCTCATGGAGAATCTACACAAGAGGTACTCAACGCTCCTGACTTGCGAGGATGTTACAGACCTACCCGCATCATACCCAAAGATCAAGCAGAACAATGGGAAATTCTGCGTGACATTAGGACTTCCACGGGAAGAATCCCCATGGAAAACCTTAAAACTAAACCCTTTTCAAAAACCCTTTGCTTAAGTCCAAAAGTACCTCACTTTATTAAACATTCATGAGAAGAACATTGGACTGGGGGGACTTGAAGAGGTAGGTCCCAGCAGAGCCCAGTTGGACCCGCAAGACTCACCTTGAAAAGGGACGTCTGCGCAGTTGAACCCGCAAGACTCCTTAACGGACGTCTGCGCGGTTGAACCCGCAAGACTTAACTTAAAGGGACGTCTGCGCAGGAACCAACTGGATCAGCAGGACCCACCACGCTCAGAGACGTGACGTCCTTACGCGCAGTACGCAAGCTGTCCCCGCAGGAAACGCCTCCCAATGGTTTCTAAGTACTCCGCCTGTTCCCACAGTTACGGATACCAGCCATCAGGGAAGGCTACCCGCGCAGCATGGCTACACGCACAAGGCTTAACTCATAATAATTCAATAGTCACCTGAAGAAGGAATGAGCAAGCCGGGAACAGTCCCGCACAAAGGCGGGAGGGGGAATACTCCCGCCCAAATGAGCCAGTCCGTACAATACTGAAAGATCTTTTGTACTGTACCTGACGAGGTATGGGCAAAAGATCTGACCAAAGATACGACAGCTCATTGACAACAGTATGGCGAGCAGCATGCTCTTGTACTGTATGTCACTATTAGCCGCTACCTACTCACCAACTCCTGTCATACCACGTGCATAGCCTGTAGTTGGTGGAAAAGGAATAGTACACAGCAGGCCTGGTCACTGTCAGCCGCTGCCTACCCACCAACTACCAGCATGGCACGTGCGTAGGCCACAATTGGTAGAACAGGAATACTATTCAGCCGGCTATACCCTCTTGGAAACCTACCTTCGGCTATAAATACCCCAAATGGTATGATCATCTCATCTTATCTTGTATCTTATATCATATACCTGATAACTGCTCTAGTAATCTCTTAATATACACTTATATTCAAGAGCAATCTAGTCTGATTCTCACGCCGGAGGGTGGTCACAAGGAGGTACCCCCCCTTCTCAGTGACGAGCTCACGGTGTCTGTTTTGCAGGTTATCAGAAGAACCATCTTTGCCGGATCTAACCCCTCGTGGGAAACATCTATCTAACCCTCAGGTTACCCGTAATCTGCTCGGGGTCGATTAGTGTTTCTTCATATACTATAGAAGCCACATGGCAGCTTGCAAACAAATGATCAATTGACTCTCATGTTGATATGCAACAAATGCAAATATTTTGCCCAAACACAACCATTCTTTTTAACAAATTATCATGTGTGGGAAGCCGATTAATGAGAGTTCGCCAAACAACCAGATTCACCTTCATGGTTATGCCTCTATTCCAATCCAATATGGACTCGCGAGGAATCTCATACTAACTGAAAGCTAACCCAACTAGTTTCTTTTTATGAGGTAGGCTGCTTATGTGGCCAATAAGTCAATGTTATGATATTATGTGACAATCCACATCAACAAAAACTAACTAGATCAACTTTAAGTTAGCATGTGATTGCTGAAGAAAAATATATTTAAAATTGAGACTGTCGATAAAAATTTCTGAGATTAACCGACCATTATGTTAATATTAAGATTATAAAATTTCATTTTTCTTAATACTATTAAACATTGGAGATACCTATGTTAGATCTTTCTAACATTTAATTATGTTGATATACATATAACTTAACTTATTTTAGCATATTATAGTTGTTAAAATCATTAAATTATACAAACATAAGTATGGATACTTAAAAACCCAAATGTGACACAATTTTATAATTGAGTGCTATGAACCCGATCTGAGCCCAATCAGCCTAGCTGTGGCAGCCCAACATAAACAAATGAAAAGAGAGAGAGAGAGAGAGAGAGAGAGAGAGAGAGAGAAAGGGGTGTGAAGAAACACTAACCGGACCCCGGGCAGATTACTGGTAACCTGGGGGTTAGATAGATGTTTCCCACGAGGGGTTAGACCCTTGGAAGATGGTTCTTCTGATAACCTGCAAAACAGACACCGTGAGCTCGTCACTGAGAAGGGGGGGTTCCTCCTTGTGACCACCCTCCGGCGTGAGAATCAGACTAGATTGCTCTTTAAATATAAAAATATATTAAGAGATTGCTAGAGCAGATATCAGGTATATTATGATGATAATGTAATAAGATATGATAAGATGAGATGATCATACCATTTGTGGTATTTATAGCCGAAGGTAGGTTTCCAAGGGGTTTAGCCGGCCCAACACGCTACCAACTGTAACCTATGCACGTGCCCTGCCTGTGAGTGGTGGATAGGTAGCGGCTGACACAGAGCAGGCGTGTCGTGCACTCTTCCTCTTCTGCCAACTACAGGCTAGGCACGTGGTATGGCAGGAGTTGGTGGGTAGGCGGCGGCTATTGGTCACAGTGCTGTGGCGTGCTGTCTGCCATGCTGCTGTCAGTGAGCTGTCGCATCTCTGATCAGATCTTTTGCCCATACCTCGTCAGGTACAGTAAAAGATCCTTCAGTATACGGACTGGCTTATTTGGGCGGGAGTATTCCCCCTCCCGCCTCTGTGCGGGATTGCTCCCGGCTTGGCTCATTCCTTCAGGTGACACTGAACGATTGAGAGCTAAGTGCCTTGTGCGTGTAGCCATGCTGCGCGGGTGGCCTTCCCTAATGGCTTGTATCCGAGGCTGCGGGGACAGGCGGAGTCCTTCACCATTGGGAGGCATTTCCTGCGGGACCAGCTTGCGTACTGCGCGTAAGGACGTTACGTCTCTGAGCATGGTTGGTCCTGCGGATCCAGTTGGTCTCTGCGCAGACGTCCCTGTTTAAGGTGAGTCTTGTGGGTCCGACTGGGCTCTGCTGGGACCTACCTCTTCAAGTCCCCCCAGTCCAATGTTCTTCTCATGAGTGTTTAATGAAGTGAGGTGAACTTTTGGACTTGAGCAAAGGGTTTTGAAAAGGGTTTTGTAAGGTTTTCCATGGGGATTCTTTCCGCGGAAGTCCTTGTCACTTGCAGAAATGCCCGAGTTTCCTGCTTGGTCTTTGGGTATGATGCGGGTAGGTCTGTAACCTCCTCGCAAGTCAGGAGCATTGAGTCCCAGTTGTATGTATTTTCCATGAGGTTTTGGTAGTTTTGAACATAGTGATCAATTATGTTAAGACCACCAATTCCATCCTGGAGCTTCAAACAACGTAGTTCTCGATGTTCCCGCTATGCGGGGATGCTATTTCCGTTTCCGCAAGCATTGCCCAGAAGATCCTTCTTGGTTTCAATTCCCAGCGGAGCGCTAGGTATGTGAAGGGTTTTGCCTTAACACTGTACCTGCGCTCGTCTTACGGTTACTTTACTCTCAAGGTATTCCTGGCGTCAATTCCCTGCGGGTGCTAGGTATGTGAAGGGTTTTGCCTTAACACTGTACCCGCATCCGTCTTACGGTTACTTGTTCACCAAGGTTCTTGGCTTCAATTCCCTGCAGGTGTTAGGTATGTGAAGGGTTTTGCCTTAACACTGTACCCGCAGCCGGCTTACGGTTACTTGTTTGCCAAGGTTTATTTGGCTTCAATTCCCTGCGGGTGCTAGGTATGTGAAGGGTTTTGCCTTTACACTGTACCCGCATCCGTCTTACGGTTACTTGCTTGCCAAGGGGTAAGGGGTATTTTCCCGCTTACTTTTTAATACTTTCGAATTTTGAATTTTGAAATTCGAAGAGTTGGTGAAAAGATAAACCTCTGAAACGTCGTGCGACGGTTTCTTCTGACTGTGTCAGGACGTGCAGGAAGTTATGGTGACGTGACAGAACATGGTCATTCTAGTCGCTTTTTCAGGCGCGTGGGAGCGATTTTTCGGGCGCGTGGCCGCGAAATTACTGGCACACGTCCTTTCAACAGCTGTTGCCAGCTTGCTTTTTGCCACGTGTCATAGTTTCATTGCACATTTGATTTCTCTCTCCTCCGCATTAAATTCATCGCATTAATTGCGGTTACTATATAAAGGGGGAGAGGGTTATTTGCAATTCACACTTTCCACTTTCATCTCTTCTTCTCAAGTAATTTCCGGCGAATTTTTCTGTTCACTAAAGCATTACCCTGAAATCTCTTTTCGTCTTTCTTCCACCATGTCTTCTCATGATGCTGATGACCAGAAGACTGCTGGCGAATGCCAGTGCTCTCTTCCTGTCGATCTGTACCAGTATATCATCAGGAAGTTCATGCTCGAGTCTCTCGAGCCTGAGTTTCCTGAACCCCACCATACTGTGTACGATGCCCCTAGTGGCAAGATCGGGGTTTATGCTGCATTCTTTGTCTACGGGAACCTTAGGTTTCCGTTGACAAAGTTTGTGTACCGTGTCCTAGAGAGGCACGGTGTGCACCTGACAGAGGTGCACCCCATGGCCATTGCCAAGGTCCGGCACTTTGAGTGGGTGTGCCGGATACTGGGCCTTGAGCCCCTCGTTGATCGCCTGATGACCTTCTATACATGGAGGTGCATCCAAGGGTGGTACACTCTTACAACCCGTATCAAGGGTTTAAAGATTTGTACCACCGAGCGGAGTCTTCGCTCATGGAGAAGAGAGTTCTTCTTCATATCCGCTCGCGCCATCCCCATCGCCATGAAGTTCAAGAACGGCCAGGCGCTTCCGAACCTTCCCGCCCTCAACTACGAGGAGGCGGAATGGTTCTCGAAGATTTCCCGGGTCCAGTCCCCGGTTTTCCGTTTTCCGGAGTCGGCGATGGTGATGTTGGGGATGAGCCGGGTGTGGAAGGCGGCGAATGCGGATAAGGTTCCGATCGTCCTTGAATATGGTTCGAACTCTGTCCCTTATGGTACGTCTTGTTTCATTTTGCTGACTTCGATTTTTACTAACTTTCTTGTTGATTTCAGAGGGGAACGATCTTCAGTCGCTCCTGAACCCGCGGGAGGAAGATGGTCCCGCGCGGATGGGTACTCGTGCTCTGGACGAGAACGAGTTGCCCATCTTAGAGCAGACCGCGGGTCGGTTCGTGGAGGTTTACCCGCCAGGCCAGGAGATCCTGAGCCACCGACGGCCAGGTAAGCCTATCTTCTAGCCTGAACCTCTCAATGCTGTGCCTGCTGCTGGAGTTCATGACATTTCTTCTTCTGAGGAATCCGCAGAAGGTCCTCCACTGGTGCGGAAGAAAAAGGCTGCCGTCGGAAAGGGTAAGGAGAAGGTGGCCTCTACGGCCGACCCGGTAGTCCTATCTGACTCGGAGTCAGATAATGCAGAGGTGGCGGGGAAGCCCGGTGGTGAGGAGACCACCGCTCCGGAGGCTGCAGGTGTTACCTCCGGGGAGGCAGCGACGACGACGGTTACCGGTGTCAAGAGGCCGGCTCCATCGGGTTCGCCCCCGCTCGTCCGTGCGTTCAAGCTCAAGAAACCCCGTGAGTACCCCCATACTTCTTGTCTAGATTTGTTATTTCAAATAAATTTTTCTAACACTTTTGCTTGTGCAGGTGTGGATGTTGACGCATTCCAGGGTGGAGTTGGAGCAAGTATTCCCCCGCCAATGACGGTAGGCTCGGTCAGCCTTCCCGAGGCGTCGACCCAGGCGTCTACGCCTGCTTCCGCTGGTTCCAGCCTTCCTGAGGCTGTTCCAGCTGAGAAGGTGTCTCCGCCGGCCGTGAGTGCAATTTTTACAGCATCTTTCACGGAGCCGGCGGTTACTGTTGCTGAGGAGGTGGCGCCAAACATGGCTACCACAGCGGCTGCCACTATACCTGCGCCACCGGCACCGACGGCCGGACCATCAGGTATGCGCCAGGTTTCCCGCCGATCTATGCCACCTTCCCGTCTGCCTGACCTGTTGGATGGATTTCCTTTAGGTTCAGGTGATGGGTTTGGCGGCTATCGGCCTGTTATTGACCCTACAGGTACGTAGGGTTCTTTTTCCCTTATATATTTTTATCATCTTTTCCTAACTGCCTTTGTTTCTTTTGCAGTGTCGGATTCCAATGAAGTGTATGTTCCAAGATGGAGCATACGCCGAGGAACAACCCTTCGTACCCCTGTGGAGTGCGTGGACTGGGCTCGCCACGCTGCTCCTCATGGTGCGTTGGGGGAAGCCATGGCTAGCTACCAAGAGGGTAGGCTAACCAATGAGCTTCGGGTTCTCCAGGCCCGGACGCAGCCCCGCGTCGAGCTGCTTTGTCGTGAAAACGACAAGTTAAAAGCAGCTCGCGCCAAAGATGTATCTGAAGCGCGGGCTCTTCGGGAGGAGAACCGGCAGTTGGCCGCTGCCGCAGCCGAGAAGGAGAAGGCATTCAAGGCCCTCGAGGTTGAAGTCCAGGCGCGACTCGAGGCCCGCTCCAAGGCTGCCCAAGCTGTGAATGAACAGCTTCGGCTGGCCAAGGAGACTGCGCGAAACTCAACTGAGAGGGCTGCCAAGGCTGAAGCTGTTGTTGAGCCGCTTCGCGAAGAGAATGAGCAGCTTAAATGCAAATTAAAGGCTCTTCAGCATGCTCATGACGCCTTGGCAATGGAAGATGCCAAGAAGCTGCAAGAGATCCTTGACCAGAGGGGGGTGCTTGACCGCACTGAAAGGAAACTCAAAAGCGTCGAAGAGGCTGCCGCCAAGGAAGTTCAACTTGCCAACCTTGATAAAAACGGAGCTGAACGTGCTTACAAAGAAAGTCAAGCTACCCTCCAATGGCTGCTTCGAGAAGCGTTGCCTCAGGTATCTTTATCTTTTTCTTTACGCTTTCCGCTCGTAATTAGAAAATGTTCTAACTTGTATTCTTTTGTAGGTTGCGCGTCGGGTCCTTTCAGAGACCTCTTATGACGATGCGATGAGCGCAGCCCTCAACGCTTCTCATGAGGATGGGGAGAAGACTGGCTTCCTGCTTGGTCTAGGGTTTGCTGAGAGAGGCTTTCCGCCCTCCAACTTCCCTTTATTCAATGTTAATACTGAAGCTGCTTATGACCAAGCTGTGAACCAGTACGCTGCCTTCCCGCATCCCGTGGTGGAGAAGGTGAATGAGGCTGCTGCTGCTGATGATGGGCTAAACATCCTTAAGGCTTTCCTTGGGCAGCCACGCTCAGACGGTGCTGGTCCAAGCGGAGGTGGCCCTGAAGCCTGATCCTGAAGATCTCTTCCCACCGCTAGGATAGACTTAGCTTTGTATAGATTTCTTTTAGGCGGGTAGTTACCCGGCCACTGTTGTAATACATCATTGAAATATTAATCTTTTTGCGTATAAGACTGTTATTTCCTTCTTTGGGTTCCTTGCTTTATAAACTTATGACTTGCATACTTAGTTTAAATTAGCAATTTTCCAAGTGTTCAGAATAAGAACCTTTGAACGTGGTTGATAGTGGGTTAAAGTTTCGCTTCCTCCTTCGTGATTGTGCGGGTAGAACCGTCACTTGCACTTGGTAGGATGGCTAAACTTTAACTTTTATCTAACCTGCGTGCTGGTTTTTCTTACTTTTTTAGGATAAGTTAACCTTTGAACGTGGTTGATAATAGGTGTGAAGTTTTGCTTCCTCTTTCGTGATTGTGCGGGTAGAACCGTCACTTGCACTTAGTAGGATGGCAGAACTTTACCCTTATCTGACCTGCGTGTAGGTTTCTCATCTTTTGAGGATAAGTTAACCTTTGAACGTGGTTGATAATAGGTGTGAAGTTTTGCTTCCTCTTTCGTGATTGTGCGGGTAGAACCGTCACTTGCACTTAGTAGGATGGCAGAACTTTACCCTTATCTGACCTGCGTGTAGGCTTTTCTCATCTTTTTAAGAATTTTGTTTTGAACCGTTCGACGCGCGGTTGTCGATAGGTTATTATTCAGTTTCCTCAATGGTTCATGCGGATAGACCGGCACTTTCATTTTTGGGTGCTGAACTTTTTCCCCTTCAACTGACCTGCGTGAAGGTTTGTCACGTTATTGGGTTCGTGCGGGTAGGACCGCCTTCCCATGCAATGACTTCACGTAATTATGCGGTGAAAACCGGCATATTAGTGTCCAGAAAAGTATAAATGTAAAATCATCAGCTTCGATATTCTTAAAGAGAATCATTTCCATTAGAAGTGGCTCTTGGCCTTCTCTTTACAAATTGGAATTGATTACATGCAAACTGTGTAATTGAACTCCCTTCCATGTTGGGATGGGAGTGCCATCGAGCCGATACGCACCTGGTTCGGGATCTCGTTCTTTACGCAGCATGTAGTCTCGTTTTTGAAGCTGGAATTGGTTCGTGTTTTCCCCAGCTGGGGTTCTATACGCACTCGCCTGCCTAGCTTTTATTTCGCCACGAGGTGCGCGAGCGTCCCATCTCTGACGAATGTTTCGACCATGTCTTTTACATCTATGCATTCTTCAGTGTTGTGGCCTTTTGTTCTGTGATAGTCACAGTACTTGCTCCGATCAGCATCGTGACGATGCCGGATTACTGGAGGCTTTGGCCATGGGAGCTCCTCAGTAGCAAATATGTCAGTGACGCTTTTGGTAAGTGGCGTCCATCTGGAGTTCCGGTGCGGCTTTACATTATCCCTTTCACCCAATCGGTGCTGTAAGCCGGATGAGGTGTCAAAGTTTACCCTTGACTGCCAAATGCCTTGCTTCCGTTTTTTGTTCAATCGGGCGGTGAGGACGTTGTCCTCTCTCGTCCTCTGGGTGTAAAGGTTTGTGTTCTGCGGAAGGTCTCTACCCAGTTGCTTCTCCGTTTCCGCATAGCGTTTGGCTGCTGTCATGATGCCATCCCATGTGGATGGCATTCCATCTTTACCCGTTAGGGTGCGGATAAGCTCTGGGTCTTGCGCGCCCTGGATGAAGGCTGCGCGAACAAGATCCTCGCTGATATTGCCCAAACTTAACTTCTTTGAGTTGAAGCGAGTGATGAAGTTTGGCAGAGATTCATCTTCTTCCCGTGTGCATTTGAGGATTGTCCATTGCTCCTCGGTATACTTTCGCTGCTGGCTGAAGTGTTGGCTAAACTTCTGCTGGAAGTCTGCCCAGTCGTAAATGTGGTTAACCGGTAAACGATCAAACCAAGCCCTAGCAGCCCCCACCAGCGTCATTTGGAACATGTAACACCACGTGGGTTCCGTCCAATTGCTAACGGTTGCCCCCGCTATGAACCTGTTCAAATGATCGTCTGGATCAGATAGGCCGTCATATGTGCCTATGTTAGGCATTTGTTTAGCACTTTTCGGGGCAATTGCTTCAGCAATGTCCCTTGCAAATTTGGACGTTCCTGCATTTGTAACGTTTGGTCTGAACGTTTTAGAGAAGTCTCGTGGACTTCTATCTATGCTTTTTGGTTTGAAGGCTTGTCCAAAATGCCTTTTCGCTTGGGTTTCCGTTTCTTTACGCTTCCCTTTTGCTTTATGACGAGGGTTCGCGTCGGAGTCGGATTCCTCCGAGTCATCCTCCCAGTATTCGAATTCGTCGGCCTGTTGCATGGAACGCAAGCGTTCATTTAACTCAGCCTGGAATTCCTTTTGTCGTGCCTCCGCCCATGCCTTGACTTCGTCGAGAGTCTGGCGGGGGAGTCTTCGTTTTTCAAACTGGGTATCGGTGGATCTCAGTAGGCGGTCATTTACTGCACTTGCCCCTGCTTTAGTAAGTGGGGTAGTGTTCGTAAAATTTACTTCACTTGCTCCGGCTTCGGTAGCCGGAGTAGTGTTTGTAAAAACTGTGTTGCCGGTATTCCCCCCAATAGCTGGGGTTGTGGTTACCGGAATTTCTCTAACCATCTTTTGTATAAAGTTTTGAAAAAACTGGAGAAAATTGTAGTTCTAGCTTTATGCACGGATGGCGCCAATGAAGAAACACTAACCGGACCCCGGGCCGACCCGGCCCCCCAATCAGCCTAGCTGTGGCAGCCCAACATAAACAAATGAAAAGAGAGAGAGAGAGAGAGAGAGAGAGAGAGAGGGGTGTGTGTGCGTGGGGGAGGGGGGGGGGGTGGTTAACGAATATGATATCTTCTATGTTATTGATTTGATTTATCATTGTAATAAGTCCATTAAATTTCTTTCTGATTGTAACCCTCCTCATAGCACTACTATTATAATTGATATAACAGTAATAACTAATATACTTTTGTCTTTGTCCGTTTTGATAATTAATAATTATAGTCATAGAAGAAAAAGAAAACTAAACAAACAAAAATGCACAAACTCAAGCCATATATATCACTAATAATAATAATTCACAAACATCATGACATCAATCAAACTTCATGTCACACACATTCACAATTCACTCAATTCCAATCTCACTTTCCGGGAACAAAGTTTGTAGCATATGACCATGCGTTGTTTGCAACAGGGTCCGCAAGGTGGTCAGCCAAGTTCTCCAAAGGCCCCTTTCCGGTCACAATGGCTTGAACAAAGAACCCGAACATCGAGAACATGGCTAACCGCCCGTTCTTGAGCTCCTTCACCTTCAACTCCGCAAAAGCCTCCGGGTCATCAGCCAAACCCAATGGGTCAAAGCTACCACCAGGGTAAAGTGGGTCCACCACTTCACCAAGTGGCCCACCCGCAATTCTGTAACCCTCAACCGCACCCATCAAGATCACTTGAGTCGCCCATATGGCAAGGATACTCTGTGCGTGGATCAAGCTTGGGTTACCCAAGTAGTCGAGGCCACCCTCGCTGAAGATCTGGGCTCCGGCCTTGAACCAGACTGCTTCCCCGAACTTGACCCCGTTGCGGGCCAAGAGTTCGGGGAAGACACAGCCAAGAGCCCCGAGCATGGCCCATCTGGAGTGGATGACCTCAAGCTCACGGTTCTTGGCGAATGTTTCTGGATCAGCTGAGAGCCCAGCAGTGTCCCAACCGTAGTCGCCTGGGAATTCTCCAGTGAGGTAAGATGGGGCCTCACCAGAGAATGGGCCCAGGTACTTAACACGGTCAGGACCGTACCATGGGCTCCCAGATGGCGCGGTTTTCTTGACAGTTGCTGACCTCTTCATGGACACTCTTCCATTCCCAATGATGTCAGAAACTGGAGCTGATTTCACAGCTTGTCCAATAAAAGATGAGGATAGAGACATGGTGGAAGCTGCCATTTTTGATTGATGTTGTGATGGTTAAGGTTTGAGTTATGAAGATGGGTTGGTTTGGAACAAGATTTATAATATGTTTTTGGGTCAGATTGATGATCTAATGCTTATCTTGATAATATCTTTTGCTTTATTGTGATTGGCTAGCAAGATTATAGATGGGTTCACCAAGATTTCAGTTTTGTACTCCACTGAGATATTTCATAGGAGCCAAGTGTATTAAGTGGCTCTTGTTTATTTGGTGATTGAAAATGATTCTTGACCACAATTGGTGTTGTTCTTGTCCTTTTATTTCAATATTTTATATTTTATTTAAATTTTATTTTTTTTATTAAGTTTAATATTTTACTTTACTAAACTGTTTTTTTCCCGAAAATTAAGCTGTATATTACCAAAATACATATCATATAGACATTTTTAGTTTTAATAGTGCAGATTCAAAATCATAAATACAAGTACAATTTCAAAAGAATTTCGCGTTAAAAGAAGCTAACAAATACATAATAAAAATAAGATCCCAAACCCCATGAAAATATGTTATACGAGTTCAAATATGTTCGACAACTCTACGAGTTCAAATCTTCCGTTGTTACGTACTAAATATATTTTAATCTTCCGTTGTTATGTACTAAATATATTTTTTTAACAACAATTTTCTTGTTGCACCTAAAACGTACTTATTCAACTACCACCAGACTACTAGGTTTTGAGTACTACTAGACACTTGAGTCCATTGCTATCTTGATGCCTGGTACATTAAATCCAGTTTAGCAAGATTAATTAACAAAACTGAACTGTAGAAACACTATTTGAAAAATGTAACCCCAATTCTATAGTTAAAAAACTAAATCCAAAAACTATACTTTTGGTGTTCTCTCATTGATACTAATAATTCAAAAAGTATTAAAATTAGTTAAAACAACAAAACTTTTGAGTGCATTTTTCATATTTATATTTATATATTAACATTTACGTCTAAGTTTGTGCTTAGGGTGTTGTACCTGTGGTTGTGATGCTTCTTAGTTTAGTTGTGAATATTTGTGGATAACATTTTGCCTTCCGAAATATGATTATTAGTTTTTATATTCTTTATATATTTATGTTTAGTGGTAAATGAATCTAAATCATGTGCAACTGATTTGTTGTATTTTGATAAGCTGGTTGCTAGATATAATGATACTGAACACATGATAAGTGTCAATGGGGTTTATCACAATTCCAAGGATGCAGAAGGGGAACATGTAAGTTAACATGGCATTTTGTGTTATTTGACCCGTTTCATGTGTTGCTTTGACATGTGTGACAAAGACTAAAATTGCATGTGTACATACTATTGTTATGCTAGATTTGGTGCATTGATGTTTACAATTTGCTTTAGCTATCTGTCTCAAAAATGTATAAATTAAGGAGGTTAAACAATACACAGTGCATTTGTGACTCATGTAAGTCAAAATGAGCATTTTGTTTTGACAGATATGGGCTCTACAAGATGGAACGAATGCAATAGTTGGAGAGAAGACTAAGGGGGTGTTTGTTTCCCTCTTAATGAAGGTTTTAACACTCAACGGAAAACGATTCATAGATGTTTTCATGAAGTCCTAAATGCAATGATGGATTTTCTATGATATTTTGCATTTTCTTTATATACTTATTTATCATTCGGAGTTCTAAACAAACAGATACATTTCATTCAACATAAAATAGTTCAGAGGGTAAGATAGTCATTTTGTACAGCTATTCAGATGTCCAACCAAACAGACTTTAACTTGTTCAGATCTTACTGGCTCAGACTCTCTTAACCATTCAGATCTCTTTATGATTCAGCACTTAATGGTTCAGCAATTGCCAAACAGCCCCTAACTGAGCCAACATTCGGGTACCGAGTAAAAAGTGGCAACTATTTATAGGGATCATAGTTGGGTTGACTGGAAACATTAATAACTTTGTATTTTGATTCATGCAAAGAACTTTCTACATACATTAAGGTTTTCAGTGTTTAAACACGCGCGGACCAACGGCTAGTTACTCTCTAAATATGAGATGTATGTATTATATTTTTATACAATGAGGAACCAAGGGGTCAAGCCTGGTCATCGGAATGCGTGACATTTTAAAATAAAAACATAAGCTAGACCCATCGATAAACAAAGTTATGATAACCATAAAAAAATAAATTCTAGTTTCATCACTAGTTATAAGTGTACATGGGTTTTCACTGATATATTGTGGTTTAATAATCCATAAACTCAAATAACTTGTCACAAAAATCATCACTTTTAAAAAAATACAATTTCATACGCTCTTGATTCCAAAACATTTCTGATGGCCGATCACCTTTGGTTTAAGGAAAAAAAAGCATAATGGTTGGTTCTATCTTTGTGAATTTCAATAACATAACAATCAACATAAGCTAATACACTACTAGCAGACGGAGACAATTTTCAAGATCGAAAGAGGATCTTGCAATACCTGGAAGCCCTTGGAAGCTCAAGCAATTTTGCACACAACGATTTTTCTTCTTCCATGCGTAAGCATGCCCAAGCGATTGTTACGGTCTTTAAAAGCTTTGCATTCCCCAACATGTATTTCAAAAAGTCTATTTCAGACTTCTGCCCAGTGCAATATGATAACTTGATGGTTGTAAGGTTTGTTAGCATACAACCAGGAACCAACTTTGGTTCAATCCAATAAAATTTTTCATCCGTCTGCGTGACAGGAAAATAAACCTATACATTACACAAAGATAAAAGGAGCTAAACTAGAGGTGGCAATCTTGACTCAAACCATTTCAAATGAGTCAATTTGGGTTGTTTTAAAAATTACATGGGTTGGTTTGAGTCATAGATTTTAATAAAATGGGTCAAAATGAGTCACTTGAAATTCCACCTTTCTTATTTTCGGGTCAAAATGGGTCGACAAATTTAAAGAAACGGTCGATGTGGGGTAGTGTCTTAAGGAAAAGTGGCAATTCGGGTTGAAACGGGTTTTGTATTGGAACGAGTTCGCTTTAGGTTATGGATTGGAATGAATCCGGTGTAGGTTTTGGCTTGGATCAAGGTTCGAGCTGACACGAGTTTTCGCACTGGACGGGTTGAGTTTCGGTTTCTTTTGTTTCTTTTTGGTCGATTTCGGATTCGTTTCGTTTTGGTCGGTTTGATCAGTTTCGTTTCTGTTCGGTTTCAATATTTTAGTTTCATTTTGATCGATGTTTCCGGTTTCGATCAATTCGGTTCAGTTTTGGTTTTTAGTTTCATTTTCGTCGACTTTTCGGTTTCGATTCATTTCTTGGTTTTTTATGAGGACAACGTAGGAAACGTTTTGTTTTTTTTTTTTTTACTTTTTTTTTATTTATATTTTGAGTTATAATTTTTTTATTAATTTTTTTATTTTTTTGAGGGGTTTTTGATCTTAATAAAACCCCTAATTAATTAAAAAATCATAACTCAAAACATAAATAAAAAACGAAAAAATTAAAAAAACAAAAATGTTTTCTCAGTTGTCCTCGTTCAAAAAAAAAAACGACCCGAAACCCGTTTTGACCCATTCCGACCCGGACCCGTCCTGACCTGAACCTGTTGACCCTAACCCGTTTTGACCCGTACCAAAACAACCCTTTTTTTAATTGACTCATTCCGACCCTTACCTGTTTTGACCCTAACCCATTGCAACCCATGACCCATTTTGACCGAAGCCAACCCATTTGACACCCCTAAGTTAAACAAGTAAATAGAAAAATAGTCAAACCTTGGAAATCAACCCAAGCATATCAACACACAAAATTTTCAACTCAGGACAACTTCCAAGAAACTTAGATTAGTCTAGATTGCCTATAGCCCTTCAACTCCAAATGCTTCATATTTGGAAAGATAGGTAGAGCTGAAGTGAGTGGAAACTTCAAAAAAGTATAAGGTCACAATTGGTTCAAGAAAATAAAGATACAAAGACATTTAAAGAAGAGAGAAAACTCACATTTTGAATTGAAAGACTTTCAACTCCTCTTATCGTGTTTAATAGATAATCAGATTTTGTTCCACAACACGCAACCGATGCCCCAACCAAGACGATAAATCTTCCATTACACAAACCGAGCTCAACACTCCAGTAACAATCAGGTATTCAAGATTTGGGACACGTAAAACAACTTTGTTAACATCTTTGGGAGATGATGAATAATATATTAGTTTCAACCATTTCAAAGTAGGCATATTGAATATGTAATCTTCTTTTGTACTCAATACATTCAAAGATAAACTTTCAAGCACTGGGCAACCACAAATGAGTTTAAATGCATCAACTAGAGAAAGACTACGATAAGCAATGTCAAGAGTTTTCAGACAAGGAAGATTGACCGTAGACAGACTGTGACGAGCGGGTTCACAAGTTAATCTTAGTTTTGTTAGTGTTTTGCAAGTAAACATGCTTAAAGGTAACTGAACCCAGTAAATTCCTATGTCAAGCTCACGAACATTTAATGCGATTGCCTTATCAATCCAACTAGATAGACTCAACTTGTGATCCCTAATATCATGAAGTATTTCTAATCGAAATAATTTAATATGAGATGTTTTGCAAGACTTCAAAACCCTATCTACAAATTCTATAAAGCTACGTATACTTTCATTGGACGAGTGACAACCAATATATTCAAAGTCAAGGTTCGTGACCAACGTCCAACAATACCTCCATCTTTTGGATAAAATGCTGGTTCTCACAGCGTATTTCGTAGGCATTAAAGAGAGTATTTGTGAAACGATCTCTTCAGGCAACATGCTAAGCCTGTCATCCACATTCTCACTTATGGAACTCATGGCTTAATTCTTAATTTCTTTCCTGTAAAATCAATGCTAAACATTCAATACAAAACACATGCTCATATTTAAAAGTATATTAACATAATAACTGTAGATTCAAACCTAATTATTCAACTCTTTTTCTTGCATGCAAAGATAACAAGAAACGAAATTAGGGTTTGATCTAAGGTACTACAAGCGAATCCATAGAGCCCACTAGTTTTTTCCGTAGCCCATTTAATCATATAAGCCAATAAAAATAATTTAAGTAAGACTATGATAAATCCCGTTTTTTGTCTAGAATATGATACAAACATATGATAAATCAACTGCATTATTTACTTTATTATTAAAAAATTCAATATATTCAACCTCTTAATATTAAATTTAATAACTAGTATCGGTGGACACAGGAAATTTCTTCCAGAGGTCGGAAGCTTTTTGTGTCCGTACACAGTTGACTATCACTATATAATATTTTTTTTTTGGTCCGGTTCAAACCTGATCCTTTGACTTTTGATTTACAAGCTGAGCTCGAGCTTTAGGATAAGAGCACAGATCAAATGGAGGCCAAACTTCAGAAAACACCACGAATTAAACCGAGTCCGGGTTCCACTTTGAGCATGTCAAAATGTGCTAACGTTGGCTAATTGGTCTAAAGTCAAAACCAATATTATATGTTGTTGATATATTTCTCATCTTGGCTTTTAGTTAAACTAATAGAAGAATGTGAACTGTAAAAGTTTTAATGAGCCAAGCTCGGTGTGTTTTGACTTACTCGAGCTCGAAGTCGGTTTGATCCATGCAGTTTTTTAAACTCGAACTTGGTTTAGTTTGTGTTCTTTTTCTAAAAGTGAATTCCTTTTTAATAATCTATGAAACTACAAATCCAAAAGCGGGATGGGTCGGGTTATTTAGAATGGTCAAACGGGCTACTTTCTCAGTCAAAATCGTTCATGACCAGAGGTGAGGTGTTCTATTATCTTAAATGCAATTCATAAATTAACCAATAACCCTCCAACAAAAGTTAAGACGGAGACAATATCAATGAAAACACACGTTAGCGTATCACCTATAACAAAGTATCAACAATATCCAGTATCATATAAATGACACAAACCATGCATTGTGTACACAAAGGAGCAACAATGTTCTTAGAAAATCCCAAAATGAAACGGAAATCGAATTCAAAGTTAGCAATCGTCACAAGCAAACCGCAAACCCAAACAACAGACAACAGAAAACATAGTCTCTAACCACAATTTATCCAAACAACTAATAAACAAAGCAGCCCCCCCTCCCCCGACCCAAGAAACAAAGAAATCCATTATTAAAAATTAATACCCTTTGCCGTCACTACGTGAATATTGACTTTCGGTCACACGGAAAAAGTGTGGCCGTAGGCCTTTAGCCACACACATTTGGTTCAGGTCATATGTGGCCAAAGGTCGCGACGCCGTGGGTATGATATGACCACACACAATTTTAGTGGCCTTATGTGGTAATAAGTGTGGCTAAAGGGTACATGCATTAGTTGCTGGCCATCAAGAACAATAAGTGTAGCTAAATGGTAGAAAATTGCCACATGACTATTTACTATGAGTGACCATTGCACGTATAGAGCCACATGAATTAATGTTTCAGCCACATGAATTTTAATAATGTGGCCAATAGGGTTGTGTTAAGCGTGCATTGTGACCTATGCCGTGTGGATATAGCAAAGTAATGTCCACTTAAATTTAATAATAGTGTGGCTAATTATATTATATAGACACTGGATATTACATTAAAAGTGGCTAAAAATGTTTACTTGCCACTCAAACACTCCTTTGTAGATTATAGTGTGGCTATTGTCTTACCGTTTGTCACGCATAATGCTTTTCGTAATTTAAAGTGTGGCTATTGTCAAACTTTTCATCACACATAGTGAGGTATTGTGTGGCTAATCGTATCATATAGACACTGGAGGTTATTGTCAATGTTGCTAAAAATGTGAACTTGCCAGTCAAACACTCTTTTGTAGTTTGTGGTGTGGCCATTGTCTTACCGTTTGTCACACATAATGCTTTTGTAATATAAAGTGTGGCTATTATCATACTTATACTTTTGGTCACACATAGATAAATGTGGCTATTTCATAAGTTTAACAAACACAATAACATAAATTCAAAACAAGTTTACATTAACAAACCTTCACTAATAAGTTATGAATTCAAAATATTTAAAACTACTACTAATTACTACCGACCTCAAACTTTCTCATAAACTCATCAAATTGGTTTTGCCTCCTTTCTTCATTTTCCTTAAGTTCTTTTTCCATTTATTCCATTCGTTGCACTCATTCTTCCAACTTGTTTCTTGACTTCCTTTCATCTTTTTCCATTTCGGCTCTAACTTTTTGAACCTAAATTTGTTAAAATATTAGCATCATAACTAGTAAAGGGTTAATGTGAGGCGAAACCTCAAAGCACGACGACTATCACGCACAATCACATTAGACATAATGTATACACAAACAAAAACTTGAATCGACGACTCGTTGGTGATAATAATCAATGTCAATTGTACTAAAAATTCCTAACATGTATTCACACATCGTATCATGACAAATCAACCAAACATTCATCATACAACTTAACTTATGATCACTTAGTTCACGAGACAGATTATAGCGTGTACAAACTGATTTTATTCAGTAAGAAAATATTAAGTATAAATTCTACAAAATTTACCACAGTAGAATATATGAATTAGGTTTCTCAAAAAAATTTTATTATATTTTTCTCATACATACAAAACTCACAATAATTCAATCATTACAGATATGTACCAACAGTTCAGCAGATTGCACAACAAACACTTGTTTAATGGTTCTATCAACACATTAATCTAAATTGTGCAAGACCAATTGGGTTGTCTTCAAAACTCATAATACTAACTTTCAGAACTGGAAACAACCCGTTTGGTTTTGTCATTAGGGAGTTATGGTGTCGGAAAGACATGCCAAAATATAACTCCCCGAATCAGCTTTGACCAGTGTTTTTGTAAAATCATAAAAACTATTCAAAACATGTCCAAAAATTACAAACTTTACCTTTCTGGAAACTAGACTCATAGTGCTATATTCGAGAATCAAAAATCGTTCAGTAATCATCGTTTAACATCAAGTTACATACCAATAAATAAACAAAAACGAATCTGTCAGCAAACTGTTGTCATCAAACAAGTGAAATACATACCTTTTTAGCGATGAAAGAAGATGTACTAAGCTTCAATGACAATAAATAACACTTAAAATTTAAAATCCCCAAACTTGGTTTTTAGGGTTCTTCACACTCAACACGAATCCGGCAAAAATCGAGATAGAATTGATGGAAACCGACACCACACGTGAATTCCTCTCGCAAAAATAATTAGATTAGAGTCCAGAATTAAAGGATTTGGTTAAGAATTAAGTGAGTTAGAGAATTAATAATTAAGGATTATGGTGGGTGTAAAAAGATGAAGAAGAAGAATAATAATAAGGAATGAAGAGAAAGAAAAAAAAGGTAGGTTAAATATGTGGTCAAATTAAATTTAAAAATTAGAGGGTAATTCAAAATTTTTTGAAGAAAAGAGGGGTTGAATTTAATTTGAAATTTTGAGGGAAGTGAAATTAATATGAACTAAATATGAATTTAATTTATTTTTAATAATTAAAATAAGGAGTTGTAGTGTAAATATATATATATATATATATATATACATATATATATATATATATATATATATATATATATAAAACAACTAATTAAACCTTGTATAATATAAAAAAATGTATTTTAAATATAAAAACATATAAAATAAATACAAGTGATATTTATAGTTGCTCTAAAAAAGTTGTATAAGAGTGTAGTAATCAGTGTTAACGCCCAATAAACCATACTTTCATTAGTGGGTCATTCTAGTTTTTGATCGGTGTTAGTGTCCCATTATAGCATCTATCATGTCACAGTTGCTCTAAAAGAGTTGTATAGGACTGTCATTAGTCATGTTTAGGTGTTAACATCTGAAACACACCATACTTTCGTCAACATGCCTTATTTGGCCTTGATTTGTGTCAATGGCCCAACATGTTATACATTCATCAATGGGCCTTGATTGGTATTAGTGGTCATTATAGCATCTATCATGTCCCCGTTGCTACAAGAAAATTTGTATATGAGTGTAGTGAGCCAAAGGCATGTGTCAACGCCCGATAACATGTCATACTTTTATTAATGGGCCATATTGGGCCTTGATTGTTGTTAATGGCCAATATCGTCTCTATCATGTCATAGTTACGTTAACAGGTTGTATAGGAGTGTAGTGAGTCATAGTTGGTGGTCATACTTTGCATTAATGGGCCGTCTTGGGCCTTGATTGTTGTTAGTGACCCATTGTAGTCTCTATCATATCATAGTTGCTCTAAAAGGGTTGAATATGAGTTTAGTGAGTCATGGTTTGGTTACGCGCAATAATATGTCATACTTTCATCAATGAGCCTTATTGGACCTTGATTGTTGTTAATGGCCAGTATGGGTTTATTAGGGCTGAGCACGGCTCGGTTCAGTTCGGTTTTTAGGTGAAACCGAAACCGAAACCGAAAATTCGGTTTTTTCATATATACAAACGGATCGGTTTCGGTTTTTCGGTTTCGATTCGGTTATATTCGTTTTTTTTATTTTGTTTTGGAGTTAAGTGCCATTTTAGTACCTGTGGTTTGAACAACTACGCAACTTTAGTACTTTTCTTGAATTTTTCGCAACTGGCTACCCCATGTTAAAAAAACTGGCCGTTTTAGTACTTTTTCGTTAACCCGTAAAATTTGTTCGTTAAATTAAGGGCATAATAGTAACTTTGGTTTTTTTTTCTTTTATTCTTTTAACTGCTGATAATAAAATCCCTTTTATTAACCATAATACCCAAATCCTTTTCTCTGTTCCTTTAATCATGACTAACCCATGAGTAAAACTTTCAAAAACCTTACAAGTCAATGGATTCTCCATGGAACCGCACCTTCCTCAACACTAGAAAACCCCTAATTTTGTTGAATTTCAGTCTCCATGATGAAGAACTGGAGTTGGGTTCTTCCGAGGAGCAATAGGGGAAGACGACGGGAAGGGGATGTGGGTGGTGGTGGCCGAGTTTGGCTGTGCCAGATTTGAGGTGGTAGAGGTGTGGTGACAGTGGCGGTTGTGGTGGTGCCGGCGGCGGCTGTGGTGGTGGCATGGATTTCCGGTGGCGGTGGTTGTCGTGGTTAACTGGTGGTGGTTAATTCGCGGCGTGGTTGTTAGCCAGCGGTGGTAGATGTATAGCAATGATCGTTGACCTTGGGTCAAACCCTAGATACGACTAAACTGGTTTATCTCATGAAATCAAAATTATTGCGGTGATTGTTTGCAATGGTTGTGGTGGTGGTTAGAGATAGATGAAGAAGATGGGTCTATTGTGTGTGAGATTGTGATTGTGGTGTCTTGAATACAGAGGGATTGAAAGAAGACAGGGAAAGGGATAATTTGATTAAAAGAAAATAGAAAAATAAATAATATAATAAAATTACCAAATTATCCCTGACTTAACGGAGATAAATAAACGATGTTAGAAAAAGTACTATAATTGCAAGTTTTAGAAAACTGAGGTAGCCAGTTGCGAAAAATTCAAAAAAAGTACTAAAGTTGCGTAGTTGTTCAAACCACAGGTACTAAAATGGCACTTAACTCTTTGTTTTGTTTTGTTTTTTTTTTCTATTAATTGTTTTATGCAACTAGTTCCTATGTACAAATATAAATATTAACATTTACAAGTCCTTTCACAAACTCTAATTTCTCTTACAAATCTATTGAACTAACAAACTCCTAATTTGTTTCGGTTGTTGTCGCATATGGCTTAGTATAAATATATTTAACAATCATTTAAATTATTTATTTTAATATACCAAGTTAATCGGTTCGGTTAGGTTTTTTCGGTATTTTTGAAATGGGTAACTGAATCGAAACCGAAATTTCGGTTTTTCATAAAAACAAAAAAAAAACCTGCCGGTTAATGCTTCGGTTCGGTTTTTTTGGTTTGGTTTTTCGGTTAATTCGTTTTCGGTTCGGTATTTTCGGTTTTCTGCTCACCCCTAGGGTCTATCATGTCATAGTTACGTTAACAGGTTTTATAGGAGTGTAGTGAGTCATAATTGGTCTCATCAAATGGCGTTGATTGGTATTTGTGGCCCATTATATCACCTATCATGTCATAGTCGCTACTAGGAGGTTGTATATGAGTGTAGTGAGCCATAGTCATGTGTCAACGCCCAATAACATGTTATACTTTTATTAATGGAACATATTGGGCCTTGATTGTTGTTAATAACCCAATATATCTATATCATGTCGTAGTTAATTTAACAGGTTGTATAGGAGTGCAGTGACTCATAGTTGGTGTTAACGCCCAGTAGCATGTCATACTTTGCATTAATGGGCCGTCTTGGGCCTTGATTGTTGTTAGTGACCCATTGTAGTCTCTATCATATCATAGTTGCTCTAAAAGGGTTGAATATGAGTTTAGTGAGTCATAGTTTGGTTAAAGCCCAATAATATGTCATACTTTCATCAATGGGCCTTATTGGACCTCAACTGGTGTTTGTGGCTCATTATAGCCTTTATCACATCATAGTTGCTCTAAGAAGGTTGTATAGGAATGTCATTAGTCATAGTTAGATGTTAATGGCCGATAACATGTGATACTTTCATCAATAGGTCTAATTGGGCCTTGTTGGTGTTAGTGGCCCATTATAGCCTTTTTCATGTCATAGTCGCTCTAATGGGCCAATTAGGGCTTGTAATCTCTTAATGGCCTATTATGGCATGTGATATGTAACATTAGATATTTAAGGGTTATATCGTGTTATAGGGAGTCATATTAGACCATAATAGACAAAAACAAGTCATACATGTTCTATTGGGCCATATTAGGCTTTGAAATCTCTAATTGCCCATTATGCATATAATTTTAAATTGTGTCTTAAGAGGTACAACTCGCCTAACCCGTCGATATACATTAAACATAGGGGTGGCAAATGGGTTGGGTTGGGTCGAAACAGGTTATGGGTCGGAACGGGTTAGGGTCGAAACGTGTCACGGTTGGAACGGGTCAACTAAAAAATAGGTTGTTATGGTTCGGGTCGGAACGGGCCAGGGTCAAAAGGTTCGGGTCATAACGGGTCCGGGTCAAAATGGGTCAAGGTCGGAACAGGTCAAACGGGTTTCGGGGTTTTTTTTTAACAAGGACAACGGGAGAAATGTTTTAATTTTATCATTAAAGTTCATCTTCCAGTCCAGTTCGTTTCAGCACTTAACAACTCATTTTTACAGCAAACAACATGCTAAACAGCTCGTTTCAGCGATTTTTCAGTCCGTTTCAGCATTCAACAACTCATTATAACACCAAACAACATGTTAAACAACTCGTTTCAGCAAGTTTTCAGTTCGTTTCAGCACGTAACAGCTCGTTTTTACAGCAAACATCATGTTAAACAGCTCGCTTCAGCGATTTTTCAGCTCGTTTCAGCACTTAAAAGCTCGTTTCAGCACTTAACAACTCGTTTTTACAGCAAACAACATGCTAAATAGCTCATTTCAGTGACTTTTCATTCTGTTTTAGCACTTAACAGCTCGTTTTAACAGCAAACAGCATGTTGAACAGCTCGTTTCAGCAAGTTTTCAGTTCGTTTCAGCACGTAACAGCTCGTTTTTACAGCAAACATCATGTTAAACAGCTCGTTTCAGCACGTTTTGACCAGTTTTGCAGCAATTCAGCAATAAAAAATCAACAGTTCAGCTTGTTTTTGCCCGTTTCAGCAGGTTACATAACCAATACTTCAAAACGTTTTGTGTTTTCAATCCAGAAAACAAGTATAGGCATACGTTTAGTGTTTTTAAAACCAGTATGCAAGTATGTCCGTGTTTTCAATCCAAAACCTGGTGTCACGTGTAACAGTGTTTTCTCAAAACCAAATGAATGCATTTGACTCGCTAACTGTTACCTAGTACAAGTGTTTTAAGTTATGAGAGTATGTTCAACAACACATGACTCTAAGACCCACGTATGAACTCACACACAAACACAAAATTGACCCGACGAATCGTTGGTGATAATAAGTAATATCAACAGTACCGAAAGTCCTAACATGTATCCACACGTCATATCATGGCAAAGCAACCAAATATTCATCATACAACTTAACTTATGATCATTCAGTTCACAAGATAGATTCTGGCATGTGCAAACTGATTTTATTCACAAAGAAAAGATTAAGGATAAATTCTACAAAATTTACCACATTATGATATATGAATCAGGTTTCTCAAACAATTTTTATTATATTTTTATCAAGCATATAAAACTCACAAGAATTCAACCATTACAGATAGGTACTAACAGTTCAGCAGATTGCGCAACAAAAACTAGTTTAACGGTTCTATCAACTCATTAAACCAAATTGTGTAAGACCAATTGGGTTATCTTTTAAACTCATAATACTAAGTTCCAGAAGTGGAACCAACCCGTTTGGGTTTGTCATTAGGGAGTTATGGTGTCCGAAAAATGGACCTGAATATAACTGCCTGAATCAGCTTTGACTTATGTTTTTGTAAAATCATAAAAGGTATTCAACACTCATCTAAAAATTACAAAATTTACCTTTCTGGAAACTAGACTCAGAATACTATATCCTAAAATCAACAATCGATCAATAATCATCGTTTAAAAGCGTGTTACCGACCAATCAATAACTAAGAATGAATCTGTCAACCAACTGTTCTCAACAAAACTCAAACCCTAACATGTTTATGACATCACTAGGGTTCTAATTAATCATGTTAAAAACCCCCATTAGAAAATATAAATCCAACAATGATAACAAGTAAAGATTCAAAAACGTCACTTGCAACTTGTATCAAGATTGTTTAAGTTAGAACGAATACTAATCGATTGAATCCAAGACCTAATTGCTTACATTCAAACCCTCGAACACCTAAATTTCTCAAAATTAAAGTATAAATCACCTACCTAACCAAGATGAGCTTCAATCTATGTTAGTGAGTGATGAAAGTATTAGTAGCAGGTGATGGATTAGGGTTCAGATTGGTTACTGAAGGGTAGATGTCTGGTTGGTAACACAAAAGAATTAGAGTGTGGCTATTAATTACATATGTAACTTCTTTGAAACTCTATCTCTAGCAATCCGAATGCCAAGAATATTCTTAGCTAGCTCCAAGTCTTTCATAGAAAACGACTTGCTTAACTCTTTCTTCAGCTGGACAATTCTTTCTGCATTCTTGCCAACAATCAACATATCATCAACATAAAGCAATAAAATGATGAAATCATCATCACCAAACCTCTTAAAGAAAACACAGTGATCAGATGCAGTCTTTCAGTAGCCTTGCTTCCCCATAACTGACTCAACTTTCTTGTACCAGTGTCTTGGTGCTTGCTTCAACCCATAAAGACTTTTATGAAGTTTACAAACATAATCTTCTTTACCTTTAATCTGAAAACCTTCAGTTTGCTCCATATAGATTTCTTTATCCAGATCACCATGAAGGAATGCTGTCTTGACATCCATTTGTTCAACCTCAAGATCAAGACTAGCAGCTAAACCAAGGATCACCATGATGGAACTCATTTTCACAACTGGAGAAAAAATCTCATCAAAATCAATGTCCTCTCTTTGCCTGAACCCTTTGACCACCGATCGTGCCTTGTACCTAGGCCGTGAGGTATGTTCTTCAGTCTTTAATTTGTAGACCCACTTGTTCTTCAAAGCTCTTTTTCCCTTAGGCAACTTCACCAGCTCAAAGGTATTATTCTCATACAAGGAATTCATCTCATCTTGCATGGCTTCAAACCACTCTCTTTTATAATTATGTTCCATGGCCTCTTTATAATACTCGGGCTCTTCGCCATCAGTGAGTAAGACATACTCACGAGTCAAATAACGAGTAGAAGGTTGACGGTCTCTCGAAGACCACCTGAGTGGGACAAATGCAGGCATATCTACTGGTAACTCGGGATGAATATCCTCATCCAAATCTACCTGCTCCTAATTATCAACATTATCGGTACCATGTTGTTCGTCATTTTGAATACCATCTTCGTGATGTGGCTTAGAATGTTGAGTAGGAATAGGATCCAAATCAATGAGATCATCAGTGTACTGAGGAACTACCTGTGTCTTCTCAATATCTTTCGAACTCTCGTCTTCCACAAACACAACATTACGACTTCTTACAAGCTTCTTTAAAACCGGATCATAGAACTTGTATCCAAACTCATCTTGCCCATAACCAAGGACTATACATTGTCTGGACTTCACATCAAGATTTGATCTTTCATCTTTGGGAATATGCACAAATGCTTTGCATCCAAAGACCCTCAAATGACGATACGAAATCTTTGTCACTCCATGTAACATTCGTTTAATTTAAAACCCGAAAACCCGCCCCATGACCCATCGCGCGACCCGTATTTCCCAATTAACAATCAAAACGCGTTTAAACTTCGAATTCGATATGGAAATAAGCATATTCGTAGTATATCCTACTCCATGACGCGGATAATTGATCAGTTACAGCCAAATTGATTAAATCACCCAAAATTAACCTATCTAGAAGCCTAATTCGATTTACTATATAAACGATGTTATAAATCCAATTAAACTCGCAGCCACAAACCCCGAGCTGTCGCCAATCATAACCCTAAACTTAATTGCTTCATCGTGTTCAATTGATCGCTGTTCTTGATCTTCTCATAGCCGTCCACTGTCGTTCATCATTAACCCACCTCCTATCATCATAAGAGATAATTGAAGATATGGTTACAATCGCGTTTACATGTAGATCAAAAGCCCTAAGGCTAATTTGATTAACATTAACAGATTTAGGGCAATTGAATCTGTTAGGGTTCTTAATCAATCTATTGATTTTGTTGTGTGTTTATATTAATTTAGTTTTGGTTTATGTTTCAAGTTGTTGGTTAGCCCAGCTAGTTAGAAACTTGTGTTGTAGGGTGGAGGACCCGGGTTCGATCCTCTGCAGCACCAGTTTTTTTTTTTTTTTTTTTTTTTGATTTTCTTTGTTTTAGTTAAATTTTATTATTTTAAGATATAGACATAATAAAAAACTAATAGTTTTACACTTGTTTTAACGAATCGAACCCCCTTTAAACTCTTAAAGGGATTTTTCTTTGTAATTATATATCATTAATAAAGTTATATCGTATCGATTTAAGAAAAATACCTAGTGTATATATATATTTTTGAAAATAGATAATTAAAGTAAAAAAAGAGTTTTACTTGTCTAAACTGCTCCATTATAAACCGTCAAAAAACTCCATTAATAAATATAATCTAATCTTATTATTGAAAGATTTTAGACTAATCATTTACGCGTTTATTTTAACTCTCGTAAGTTATCAGTACCCAAATCCGTTATAAACCCTTGTCATCGAGTCTTGTTCGTTTTATTTTAAATCATTATTTTTGTACCTTTAAAAATTAGGACATAACATCGAGACTTCTCGTGGAACTAACTAACGTGTTCGCTTTAACCGCCTACCTGTTACCACCGTTACGTCATCGTCTATCCAAGGTGAGTTTACATATCCCCCTTTTCAGCTTTTATAATATTGGGAGTGGCATGTATACCTTATCTAAATGACTCATTTTATTTATCTATCTATTTATAACACAATTCAATATATGTTTATGTGTGATTATTTCATGCTCTATGATAATGCTCTATGTGCTTAATTGTTTATTTTATGTTTGGTGGTTGGTATCTCATCCTCATCTATCCTCATCTAGTATGATCATACACTTACCCAAGTACTTTGATTTCGTATCAATAAGAACGGGTCCACATCTATTTAGTTGTTTACATTTTCATATGAATTGTAATACTCATCATTTACATATGAATTGTGATTTATTTGTATATATAAATATATAAAATTAAAACTTATGTATTCTCACCAACATTCGTGTTGACAAACTCTATTTTTATACATGCTACAGGTACAAGTAATTTACTTTGATCAAGATTGAAGATATTAGTTTTTACCTTAGGATATTTATTCTAAACCCAAAAAGTATGATGTATTTATTCTGTATATTAAATTTGTGTACTTGTTTTAATGTTAATGAAATTAAATAATTATTGTCACTTTAATTAGTGTCTTTTGAGCTACTGTCCAATAAATACGTTACGCCCCGGCATGTTCCGCCTTTGGTCGAGGTGTGACACTCCAAACCTTGTCTGGAACATCATTATGGAAAGGAATACAAGGAGTAAGATTAATAACATGTACCGTTGTATTTAAAGATTCTCCCTAAAAATAATTAGGCAACCCAGCATGTGAGAGCAAACACTTAAACCTTTCAACCAAAGTTCTGTTCATCCATTCTGCTAAACCATTCAACTGTGGTGTCTTAGGAGGTGGCCTTTGGTGTCGAATACATTTCTCTCTACAGTAAGCATTGAAAGGACCAATATATTCACCTCCGTTATCTGTACGAATACACTTGAGTTTTTTCCCAGTCTGTCTCTCAACTAAGGCATAAACTGCTTAAACACATCAAAAACTTGATCTTTAGACTTTAAAGTATAAACCCATATCTTCCTCAAATGATCATCTATAAACATGACAAAATATAAGCAGCCCCAAGTGTTCTAGTCTTCATAGGACCACAAACGTCTAAATGCACCAAGTCAAGTATACTTTCTTTTCTATGAGGCGGATGACTATGAAAAGAAACTCTCTTTTGCTTACCATTCATACAATGAGAACACCTCTTCAAATGAACATCTTTCACACCGGACAAGTCATCTTTCTTCAATAAAATAGACATCCCATTTTCACTCATGTGAGCAAGTCTCTTATGCCACATATCGGTCACATCAGAATTCGTCAATAAATTAACCGAGTCTCTGGAAATCTTTGGATGTGCCATGTACAACTTTGAAGTTCTTTAACCTCTTGCCACGATCAACGAACCACGAGTGAGTTTCCAAATTCCACCACCAAAGGTGCTGTGGAAACCATCATCATCTAATGTGCCTGCGGAGATCAAATTAAGTATAATATTCGGAACTTGTTTTACATTGTGTAAAACCAAATCCATCCCAATATCAAACTTCAAACAAACATCCCCAACACCAACGATCTTTGATAGCCCATTATTACCCATCTTGACATTCCCAAAATCACCAGGAGTATAAGATGAATAAAAATCCCTCTGTGATGTCACATGACAAGTAGCACCACTGTCAACAACCCAATTCGAATCATCACGTGCAATGTTCACCCTATCATAGTCACAACAAATATGAAACTCTTCGGTGGCAGTGTTAGTTTCAGAAGTACCTTCATCACTGTCATCTTTCTTGTAGTTGTTATTTTTATTGTTGTAATTAGCCTTCTTGTTCTTCTTTTTCAATTGTGTGCAGTATTTTATTGTGTGCCCTTTTATACCACAATGATGACACTCATAATCTTCAAACTTCCCTCTAGACTTACTCGGAAATCTGTTATGGCTTCTCCCCCTACTTTCGGTAACCAAGGAATTTGAATGTGAAGAGGAACCTTGTGACTTTCTTCTCATCTCTTCATTTATAATATTACCTTTAGCCAATTCCATAGTAATAATACCGTTAGCTGCGGAGTTGGACAACGATGTCCTAAAAATCTCCCAAGAATCCGGTAAAGTATCAAGAAGCCATAAACCTTGTATCTCATCTTCAAACTTAATACCCATACCTGCAAGCTGATTAATAACAACCTGAAAACATTCAAATGATCAGTAACAGGAGTTCCATCATGGTATTTCAAGTTTATCAGTTGTTTAATCAAGAGCAACTTATTGTTCCCGGTCTTTCGATCATACAACTCTTCAAGCTTGGTCCATAGAATACGAGCATGACTCTCCCCGCTAATATGGTTCAAAACATTATCATCAACCCATTGCCGAATATACCCACAAACCTTTCTATGCAAAATATTCCACTCTTCATCAGTTTTATCTTCAGGTTTATCGGTACTAAAAACAGGCAAATAATAATCCTTCACATAAAGAAGGTCTTCCATCTTGCCTTTCCAAACATGATAATTAAAACCATTCAAACTCACCATCCACTACGTGAATATTGGCTTTTAGCCACGCACATGCTCTGGGCGGTTTGCCACACCTCGGTCTAAATGTGTGGTTAAAGGTCGCTTTCACCACACATTTGTTATTCGTGTGACTAAAAACACACCCGTTAGAACCTTTAGCCACATAAATTAGATTTTTGTGGCAAAAAAATCACACCTGCTGGAACATTTAGCCACACTTTTTCAATTCGTGTGACAAAAAACACACCTGTTAGAACCTTTAGCCACATAAATTAGATTTTTGTGGCAAAAAATCACACCTGCTGGAACATTTAGCCACACTTTTTCAATTCGTGTGACAAAAAACACACCTGTTAGAACCTTTAGCCACATAAATTAGATTTTTGTGGCAAAAAATCACACCTGCTGGAACATTTAGCCACACTTTTTCAATTCGTGTGACAAAAAACACAGTTGTTCGAAACCGTTAGCCACACATTTATAAAAAATGTGACTTTTACTTGCCACACTTAGTAAACTATGGCCAAATATGATCTACGCTCACAGTAGTTTGATAACGATGTGGTTAAAAACTAATACATATGGCCACACTTACAGGTATATGTGACCATAGAGTATTGTTTGTTAGCCACTTATAAGTTTTATATGTGGCTAAAAGTTAACGGTGACAGCAAACAAAATGTGTGACCGTTAGTAGTTAATGGCCACACTTTAATTGTTTCATATGTGGCTAAAAGCTTATACATGTTGTCACACTTAAGGGGTTTATGTGACCATAAAGCATTATTTTATAGCCACTTATAAATTTTTATGTATGGCTAAAAGCTAATAGTTACATTAAAACAAAAGTGTGACTATTGGTAATTAATAGCCACATTCTAATTTTTTTGTGTGACCAACCAGACATCCACCCTTCAGTAACCAATCTGAACCCTAATCCATCACCCGCTGCTAATACTTTCATCACTCATTAACATCGATTGAAGGTCATCTTGGTTAGGTAGGTGAGTTATACTTTAATTTTGAGAAATTTGGGTGTTCGAGGGTTTGAATGTAAGCAATTAGGTCTTGGATTCAATCGATTAGTATTCATTCTAATTTAAACAATCTTGATACAAGTTGCAAGTAACATTTTTGAATCTTTACTTTTTATCATTGTTGGATTTATATTTTCTAACGGGGGGTTTTTAACATGATTAATTAGAACCCTAGTGATGTCATAAACATGTTAAGGTTTGAGTTTTGTTGAGAACAGTTGGCTGACAGATTCGTTCTCATTTATTGATTGGTTTGTAACTCGCTGTTAAATGATGATTATTGATCTATTTTTGATTTCAGGATATAGTATTCTGAGTCTAGTTTCCAGAAAGGTAAATTTTGTAATTTTTGGATGAGTATTGAATACCTTTTATGATTTTACAAAAACATATGTCAAAGCTGATTCCGGGAGTTATATTCTGGTCCATTTTTCGAACACCATAACTCCCTACCAAACGGGTTGGTTCCACTTCTGGAACTTAGTATTATGATTTTAAAAGATAACCCAATTGGTCTTACACAATTTGGTTTAATGAGTTGATAGAACCATTAAACTAGTTTTTGTTGCGCAATCTGCTGAACTCTTAGTACCTATCTGTAATGGTTGAATTATTGTGAGTTTTCTATGCTTGAGAAAAATATAATAAAAATATTTTGAGAAACCTGATTCATATATCATACTGTGGTAAATTTTGTAGAATTTATCCTTAATCATTTCTTTGTGAATAAAATTAGTTTGTACATGCCAGAATCTGTCTCGTGAACTGAATGATCATAAGTTAAGTTGTATGATGAATATTTGGTTGCTTTGCCATGATATGATGTATGGATACATGTTAGGACTTTCGGTACTGTTGACATTACTTATTATCACCAACGATTCGTCGGGTCAAGTTTGTGTTTGTGTGTGAGTTCATACGTGGGTCTTAGAGTCATGTGTTGTTGAACATACTCTCATAACTTAAAACACTTGTACTAGTAACAGTTAACGAGTCAAATGCATTCTTTTGGTTTTGAGAAAACTCTGTTACACGTGACACCAGGTTTTGGATTGAAAACACGGACATACTTGCATACTAGTTTTGAAAACACTAAACGTTTGCCTATACTTGTTTTCTGGATTAAAAACACAAAATGTTTTGAAGTATTGGTTATGTAACCTGCTGAAACGGGTAAAAATGAGCTGAACTGTTGATTTTTTATTGCTGAATTGCTGTAAAATTGGTCAAAACATGCTGAAACGAGCTGTTAAGTGCTGAAACGGACTGAAAAATCGATGAAACGAGCTGTTTAACATGATGTTTGCTGTAAAAACGAGCTGTTACGTGTTGAAACGAACTGAAAACTTGCTGAAACGAGCTGTTTAACATGTTCTTTGCTGTTAAAACGAGCTGTTAAGTGCTGAAACGGACTGAAAAATTGCTGAAACGAGCTGTTTAGCATGTTGTTTGCTGTAAAAACGAGCTGTTAAGTGCTGAAACGAGCTGTTAAGTGCTGAAACAGACTAAAAATCGATGAAACGAGCTGTTTAACATGATGTTTGCTGTAAAAATGAACTGTTACGTGCTGAAACAAACTGAAAACTTGCTGAAATGAGCTGTTTAACATGCTGTTTGCTGTTAAAACGAGCTGTTAAGTGCTTAAACGGAATGAAAAGTCGCTGAAACGAGCCGTTTAGCATGTTGTTTGCTGTAAAAACGAGCTGTTAAGTGCTGAAATGATCTGTTAAGTGCTGAAACGGACTGAAAAATCGCTGAAACGAGCTGTTTAACATGATGTTTGCTGTAAAAACAAGCTGTTACGTGCTGAAACGAACTGAAAACTTGCTGAAATGAGCTATTTAACATGCTGTTTGCTGTTAAAACGAGCTGTTAGGTGCTGAAACGGAATGAAAAATCGCTGAAACGAGCTGTTTAGCATGTTATTTGCTGTAAAATGAGTTGTTAAGTGCTGAAACGAACTGGACTGGAACATGAATTTTAATGATAAAACTAAAACATTTCCTCCGTTGTCCTTGTTCAAAAAAAAAAAGACTCGAGGCCCGTTTTGACCCGTTCCGACCTTGACCCATTTTGACCCGGACCCGTTATGACCCGAACCTTTTGACCCTGACCCGTTCCGACCCGAACCATAACAACCTTTTTTAGTTGACCGGTTCCAACCCTGACACGTTTCGACCCTAACCGTTCCTACCCATAACCCGTTTCGACCCAACCCAACCCATTTGCCACCCCTATGTTTAATGTATATCGACGGGTTAGGCGAGTTGTACCTCTTAAGACACAATTTAAAATTATATGCATAATGGGCCATTAGAGATTTCAAGGCCCAATATGGCCCATTAGGACATGTATGACTTGTATTTGTCTATTATGGTCTAATATGACTCCCTATAACACGATATAACCCTTAAATATCTAATGTTACGTATCACATGCCATAATAGGCCACTAAGAGATTACAAGCACTAATATGGCCCATTATAGCGACTATGACATGAATAAGGCTATAATGGGCCACTAACACCAACAAGGCCCAATAAGACCTATTGATGAAAGTATCACATGTTATCGGCCATTAACATCTAACTATGACTAATGACATTCCTATACAACCTTCTTAGAGCAACTATGATGTGATAAAGGCTATAATGGGCCACAAACACCAGTTAAGGTCCAATAAGGCCCATTGATGAAAGTATGACATATTATTGGGCTTTAACTAAACTATGACTCATTAAACTCATACTCAACCCTTTTAGAGCAACTCTGATATGATAGAGACTACAATGGGTCACTAACAACAATCAAGGCCCAAGACGGCCCATTAATGCAAAGTATGACATGCTACTGGGCGTTAACACCAACTATGAGTCACTACACTCCTATACAACCTGTTAAATTAACTATGACATGATATAGATATATTGGGCCATTAACAACAATCAAGGCCCAATATGTTCCATTAATAAAAGTATAACATGTTATTGGGCGTTGACACATGACTATGGCTCACTACACTCATATACAACCTCCTTGTAGAGACTATGACATGATAGGTGATATAATGGGCCACTAATACCAATCAACACCATTTAATGAGACCAACTATGACTCACTACACTCCTATACAACCTGTTAACGTAACTATGACATGATAGACCCATACTGGCCATTAACAACAATCAAGGTCCAATAAGGCCCACTGATGAAAGTATGACATATTATTGGGCGTAACCAAACCATGACTCACTAAACTCATATTCAACCCTTTTTAAAGCAACTATGATATGATAGAGACTACAATGGGTCACTAACAACAATCAAGGCCCAAGACGGCCCATTAATGCAAAGTATGACGACCAACTATGACTCACTACACTCCTATACAACCTGTAAACGTAACTATGACATGATAGAGACGATATTGGTCATTAACAACAATCAAGGCCAATATAGCCCATTAATAAAAGTATGACATGTTATCGGGCGTTGACACATGCCTATGGCTCACTACACTCATATACAACCCTCTTGTAGCAACGGGTACATGATAGATGCTATAATGACCACTAATACCAATCAAGGCCCATTGATGAATGTATAACATGTTGGTCCATTGACACAAATCAAGGCCAAATAAGGTCTATTGACGAAAGTATGGTGTGTTTCAGGCGTTAACACCTAACTATGACTAATGACAGTCCTATACAACTCTTTTAGAGCAATTGTGACATGATAGATGTTATAATGGGACACTAACACCGATCAAGAACTAGTATGACCCACTAATAAAAGTATGGTTTATTGGGGGTTAACACTGATTACTACACTCTTATACAACTCTTTTAAAGCAACTATAAATATCGCTTGTATTTATTTTATACGTTTTCATATTTAAAATACAATTTTTTTATATTATATAAGTTTTAATTAGTTGTTATATATATATATACACACACGCTAACAACTCTTTATTTTAATTATTAAAAATAAATTAAATTCATATTAATTTCACTTCTCTCAAAATTTCAAATTAAATTCAACTCCCTATTTTCTTCAAAAAATTTTGAATTACCCTCCTATTCTTAAATTTAATTTGACCACATATTTAACCTACTTTTTTTTTCTTTCTCTTCATTCCTCTTATTATTCTTCTTCTTCATCTCTTTACACCCACCATAATCCTCAATCATTAATTCTCTAACTCACTCAATTTTTAACCAATCCTTTGATTCCGGGCTCTAATCTAATTATTTTTGCGAGAGGAATTCACGTGTGGTGTCGGTTTTCATCAATTCTATCTTGTTTTTTGCCGGATTCGTGTTGAGTGTGAAGAACCCTAAGAACCAAGTTTGGGGATTTTCAATTTTAAGTGTTATTTCTTGTAAATGAAGCTTAGTACATCTTCTTTCATCGTTAAAAAGGTATGTATTTCACTTGTTTGATGACAATAGTTTGTTGACAGATTCGTTTTCGTTTATTTATTGGTATGTAACTTGATGCTAAACGATGATTACTGAACGATTTTTGATTCTAGGATATAGCACTATGAGTCTAGTTTCCAGAAAGGTAAAGTTTGTAATTTTTGGACACGTTTTGAATAGTTTTTATGATTTTACAAAAACACTGGTCAAAGATGATTCGGGGAGTTATATTTTGGCATGTCTTTCCGACACCATAACTCCCTAATGACAAAACCAAACGGGTTGTTTCCAGTTCTGAAAGTTAGTATTATGATTTTTGAAGACAACCCAATTGGTCTTGCACAATTTAGATTAATGAGTAGATAGAACCATTAAACAAGTGTTTGTTGTGCAATTTGCTGAACTGTTGGTACATATCTTTAATGGTTGAATTATTGTGAGTTTTGTATGTATGAGAAAAATATTATAAATTTTTTTTGAGAAACCTAATTCATATATTCTACTGTGGTAAATTTTGTAAAATTTATACTTAATCTTTTCTTAGTGAATAAAATCAGTTTGTACATGCTATAATCTGTCTCGTGAACTAAGTGATCATAAGTTAAGTTGTATGATGAATGTTTGGTTGATTTTCCATGATACGATGTGTCAATACATGTTAGGACTTTTTAGTACGGTTGACATTGATTATTATCACC